>NW_007246434.1:342726-403324 GCF_000164805.1 Carlito syrichta
CCCCCAAACCCCCCCCCCCCCGACAGTTTCCCACTACGGCCAATCGCTTTCTTATAGCATTATAAGTGTCCAAGTTCCACTTATGAGTGAGAACATATGGCACTCTGTTCTTTGTTTCTGTGGTAAATCACTGAGTATGATCGATTCCAAAAACTGAATTATTTAAAGTTCAAAACCACACCTAGAGTTGTTTCATGTACAGTACGTTTCTCTTAGAGGAACTAGACTACTCTCTACTATCACTGAAAAACAAGCCAACAAAGTTTTATGCAAGTGATTGTTTCTACTCCTGAGATAAGTCAAGGAGAGTTCTGGACTACAATAGGCTCCCTGGTATGCCATTGTTCTTTTTCTCTCCCTGACACACAGTTGCCATTAAAAGCTTTTAGATTAGACCTTGGACATTGAAGAAAAGTGACGTCAAACATTCGATGCTGAGTACACAAAAGTCTGCCAGGTACTCCAACCCCTATCTTCTTTCTCAACCCAACCAGCCCCCTAAGGTTCCTTAGAAGTGACGTCGGATGTGGCCTCCACTTCCTCCCCTCAAGCCCAAAGCAAAAAATATGCCTTCTAGAAACTCCCTTTCTCAGCCAAGAGAGCTTGACGGCTTCCAGCGGGGCAGAAACCCTTGGACCAAAAAGTGCTCATTCGTTAAAAAGGTCCCAGTGCCTCCTCTACCCTCTCTCTGGAAACTTTTTATTCCGTGCTTTATCCATTCTTTATCACAGAAGGCTGATTATATTACTCCTTCATGCCAATAGAGCTTGATTGGTTTTTAAAAAGTCAAGACATAAAGAGCACAAATGATGTTTCCTGAGAGGGTCATTTATTCAAGATTTTCAATGCAATTCACTCTTCCTAAGACCACCAAATAAATCCCCGAGTCTTGTTACAAATAGTAAAACTGACATCAGAAATTAATGTTAGAGCTCTATAACCTTGACATAAATATACACATTCCATATCATTCCTTTTTACTGACATTATTGCCTTGATTTCTTTCAATTACCATTTTTTCTGTCAAGATGAGACTTTGTAGAAAAAGCTACTTTTTTATTTTTTGGTAGAGATGTGGTCTCCCTATGTTGCCCAGGCTGATTTTGAACTCTAGGCCTCAAGGAATTCTCCTGCCTCAGTCTCCCAAAATTCTGTGGTCACATTCATGAACCCAGCAAAAAAACTGCTTTTTAACAATGCACACCAATTAATTTCTAAATAATCATCCTAAAATATCAAAATAAATTGTAGCCATTTGCTCTACAGATGTGTGAAGGGTTATGTACACACCTTTCTAGGTCCTGTTAATAATCTAAACCATTTTCTCTCTGCTATATAAATCAAGTTCTAGAGGATGATAAATTTTGGACACAACACAGGATTTATTCCATCAAGTGCTTTAGCAAATGACCAGTACAATAAATGTCTTTCCTGATGATGTCTCAAAACATGGTGAATCTTCAAAAAGTGTATAATATTAGAGTTTTCCTCAAGTCAAATTCATGAACCTGTTTGTCCACTGAATATCTTGAATGACCAACATTTTATAAAGCATCATAGAAAATGTTAATTTCAACCAGAAACTTCTGTTTTGATCAGTCAATCAACAAACATTGAATACCTGTAATGTTAACAACACTACTCTGGGAAATGGGATGGGAATAGAAAAGTATCTAGAAAGGAAAAAGAAAAAAGAAAAATAACGTTATCTTACTTGTCCTACACTGTCCTATAATAACTTTAACAGCTATAATAGCTACCACATATGCTTTCTCCTTCAATCCTTTCAAATGTTTTCTAATCTTCTGCAATTATGTACAGCACATAGAAGGCACAGCATCACGGAAAGTTCTTCACCATCCTTCTTTTCCTTGCATGTAAAAAAAGTTAAAATTTTTTTATCTGCTGATATACAAACATAATACCATAGTAATAAAAATATGACCACACGGCACATATTGCAACTGTTTTAGTGCAATATATTTTCTCTTTCTGATGTGGCTTTCTCTTCTGTGAAAATGGTGACTCAGTCCCATCACAGATACTGTATGTCAACAGCCTCATGTGCATTCTACCATAGAATTCTCTATGATCATATGATTACATACATATGCATATGAATATTAAAGCCTGTAGACAATGCTGGCACCCTCATTTAAGCACACCAGTGGTCTTCATTTAAGAAGGATACATTCTATGGAGGGTGAAAATATCTACGATACTGAGTTTAAAAGAAACTTGGTCACGTCCTGCTGTGGCTATAAAGAAGCTTTCATAAAACTTTCACTAATTTATTTTGTTCATCTGTGAACAAAAGTTATATAGACACGCATTCATGTTTGGTTAAATCTAAAAGAGCACTTTAAAAGAGAATTGAATATCCAAGTGATATAAAAGTCTTCTGTCATAGTTTAACTTCATCATGTTTTCTTTTTGTATATTATTTAATAGGTGGAATGATAGTACCAACCAATAGTACTTTAGTTTCAATAAAATCTAGTACACAAACATAGATACCTACAAAGTTTTTCATCTTTTTTTAATAAAAATGGCATCATATTTTACACAGTTTACTTCTATTGTTTACCTCGGTTGGTGATGTCTTATAGAAATTCTGCTAAATTCCAGTGGTATATTTCAAATGAATCTATTTTATTGGCTAGATAATGTTTTCCAGTGAATTCATTATTGTATTCCTCTGTTGATAGGCATTCAGTTTATTATTGCTTTGTTTCCACTATAAACTATGGCATAATAAATGTCCTTATAAATGTGTCTTTACATACTATAGATTTGTCTATTTGGGAAAGATTTTCAGAAATGAGATTGTTGGCTCAAGATGTGTATTGCTATGGTTTGAATGTGTGTCCTCCAAAATTCAAGTCAACTTATGAATGGGAGCGAGAACATTTGATATAAGCCCAGTAAGGTTGATCTGTTGGCAAAAACTTTAACGCTACACCACCCTGCCTCCATGCACAGTATCTTTTGATGTTTACCAAAAGACTGATAGCTAGAGTTTTTGATTTTTAAGGGTGATAAAGTGTGACTAGGAATGGGAGTTAATTTGCCTAAGACTGTGAGTGTCGTTTAGAAGAATATTCCATCATTCTTTACACAGTATAAGCCTCTAAGGATGACTTTTATAGTTCTCTCATTCCCAAATCAGTGCATGCTTTTCCCTATCTAAATACCAATATTTCACCTTTTAACCCCAGCATGAAAACACTTTAGGAAAAGTAGTCTAGATGGTTTTGGGCTTAAAAGTCAGGTAAAGTCTGCCTGGCACAGTGGCTCATGCTGTAATCCAGCACTTTGGGAGGCAAAGATGAGAAGTTGTCTGAGCCCAGGAGTTCGAGACCAGCTTGGACAACTTGACATGACCTCATCTCTACAATAAATGAAGAAATTAGCTGGGCTTGGTGGCATGCGCCTGTGGTTCAGGTACTTGGAAGGCTGAGGAGGAAGGATCACCTGAGTCCAGCAGGTTGAGGATACAGTGGCCATGAGTGTGACACTGCACTCCAACCTTAGTGACAGTGAGACTCCGGCTCAAAACATACACACACACAAACACAAACAACAACAGCAATAAAAAAAAACAGTGAGGTAAAATGGGTGGGATCCATGCAAGGAGGAGAAAAAAAAATCAATGTGCAACACTGCCCTTATCAGGACACTCAGTCTTGTTCCACTAGCTTGAGTACTCATATCCTGGTTTGCACAGTTCAAGTTTATAATTGTTGGCCCAGAGTAATTATACTAAGAGTGGCCCCTTTTTCTCTCAGCACTGTCTCAGTTGAGACAATACATTATATGGTCATTCTATTTAGAAAGAGACAATGTAAGGCGTGACCTGTCTATGTGGTAGTATGGAGTTGATCTAGCATCTCGCCTGGTGATATTTACAGGATGATTAGTGGTGAATCAGAGGAAAAAGACTCTAGGAAGAAACAGCTACCACCTATTGTAGGTCATTGCCATCCAATGGAACAATTTTCTCTGGAAAGCGAGGTTGCCCAAATTTTTGGAAATTTTTTTCAGACAAAATAACCCGTAGGCAGAACTGATGTGCAGTATAATGTGGAAAGAGGTCTACAGTTCCTATCTTCTGAAAACAAGGATTCAGAGATGATAGATCCAATGCTCTTCTGAGATTGTGTGTCTCAGATATACCATGGGCCAGAGATGTCTTATATCCAGACACCAGTGAGAAGACCCTAACAGACCTTGTAAGAAAGTTCAAAAAGGTACACATCTGGCCAGGCGCTGTGGCTCATGCCTATAATCCCAGCACTTTGGGAGGCCGAGGTGAAAGGATTGCTTGAGTCCGCAGGTTGGAGACCAGCCTGGGCAACTCAGTGAGACCTCATCTCTACAATAAATCAAGAATTAGTCAGGTGTGGGGACACACGCCTATAGTTCCAGCTACTTGGAAGACTGAGGTGGAAGGATCACCTGAGCCCAGCAGGTCAAGGCGGCGGTGGCAGTGAGCATGCCATTGCACTCCAGCCTGGGTGACAGAGTGAGACTTCAACTCAAAAAAAAAAGTACATATCTGCTCTGACCTCAACACTTTTGTTCTTTCCTCCATATCAGCACATTCAGGACACTGCTCGGCTTAGAACTTCCAGTGCAACGCAACTGATTTACCATAGTAAAGGAAAAAGGTATGCGTGAAGTCCCATAGACACAATTATTTCTCAATAGGTAAAATTCATATAACAAAAATTAGCCATTTTAAAGAATGCAATTTGGTAACATTTTGCATATTTGTGTTATGCTATCTTAACCTATGCTTCCAAAGTATTTCATCACCCCCAAAAGAAACTCTGTGTCCATTAAGCAGCCACTCCTTACTCCCTGTATTAGTCTGGGTTTCTCGAAAAAAAGAGCTGATAGAATTTATTGTAAGGGATTGACTCACACAGTTATGGAAGCTGAGAAAACCCATGATCTACAGTAGGCAATCTGAAGACCTAGGAAAGCTGATGGAATGGGGTTAGTCTGAGTCCAAAGGCCTGAGACCCAGGAGAGCTGATGGTGTAAGTTCCATTCAGAGTCTCAGACTGAAGCAGTTGAAGGCCAAGGTCCTGGCTTGTAAATGGTCATGCAGACAGAGCAAACTCTCTCTTATTGAATCTTTTGGATCTATTTAGGGATTCAACAGGTTAGGTGAGGCCCCGTCATACTGGGGAAGGAAATCAACTTTATGCAGTCTACTAAATCAAATGTTATCATCCAGAAACACCGTTATGGTTTTGTGTCATGTGTGAATGTTGTTACTTCCAATCCTTTTTGATTTGGATGCTATTTATTGTCTATCTATGTATATATGTATTTATTTTTGTCTAATTGCTCTGCTTAGAACTTCCAGTGCAATGTCAAACAGAAAGCCCAAGTGAGCATTCCTTTCCTGTTCCCGATCTTAAGGAGAAAGCTTTCAATATGATGGTGGCTGTTGATGTTCCATAAATGTTCTTCATCAGGCTGAGGAAGTTCTCTTCTATTTCTAGTTTGCTAGGTATTTTTGTCATAAATGTATGTTGGATTTTGTCACTTTTACATAAATAAGATTCTGTGTAGAAAAGAAAAGTAGATTAAAGGAGTCATGAATGATAAGTGACAGTGAAGATAACTGATGGCTATATTGAGCAGGACAGCTTATATTACAGGAGAAGTGGATTTGCATTTAGAAAGATAAAAGAGAAATGGGAGATACATTAGATGTAGAGGAACCAACATGTTCAAATCGTTATAGGCTTAAGAAAGCATGATTTAAGAATGACTAGGTAACTTTTATCTACTTCTTACTAACTCCCTACCTTATGTATAAAAACAATTTTATGTAGGTGGTCCAGTAACAGTCCTAGACATGGTTTGCACTAACAGTGAGCATCAATTCCTAAGCAGGTACTTGAAGAAGTTTTCATGGTGATTTTTGACCAAACCATCATCTGTTGCTAAGTGCATGAAACGGATTAAGGGCCACCTGGCTGAAAGTTTATTACATGAAAATAATTCTATCTTATATGTCAAGTGATATCCTTTCTAATTTCCCTTCCTTGCTTCTGTATCTTCTCTTTGCTACTCTACCCACATAACCTCCAATTAAAGAAGGACATTAATATTTATGTGTCCTTATAACAGAAGAAAATTCATTTTAAAGAAAAATGAAATGATCATCACAAATAAAAGTAAAAAGTGCTAACAAGTGAAAGTACTATATGTTCATGACCTAGTCAGCACATTGAGGCTTGGAGACAGAGTACCAAGAATTCTCAAATTATTTTTTTTTCTTTGATTATGATAGGGCTCTTGATCGTCCTTCCCAGTAATCTTCTTTCACTGGAAGTCAAAAATTATAGTAACCTTTTTGGATGACACTGTTAAACTCTTCCAATATTAGCAAAAAATTTTTATTGAAACCCAAGGACTGCTAGCAAAAATTATAATGTAATTTCTAGATAACAGCTAATTTTCTTGAATAGTGTCCAAAAAGCATGATAAATGTCCCCTTCCAGGAATGCAAAGGAATTAGATTACCATGAGTCTATGTAAATTATTGTCACTAACATATTCTGTATGCACATTTGCTACTAATAACACTACTGACGCTGGGTGGGGTGCAGCACAAAACTCATGGATTCTTTGACTCAGCCCTAACATGAATTTTAGCGTGGCCAGCCAAGTTCTAAAACAAAGTTTATTAGAGAAAGTCAAGAAGAAAGATAGAGACACGTGCCAGAGCTAACACAGGTGAAAGAAAACCACACTTTTTGCCTTTTTTAAAATGCCTGATATACCCATTCAGTGATTAACATGTTAATGAGTAGGCTGGAGTATCTGCTCCATCTCTCCACTTCTGATGAGTGGAGAGATGGCCTTTTCCAGTCCTCAATTAATTCACATCCCAACCCGTAGGGCCGTTCAACTTGCTGACAGAATGTTTGAACACTTTCTAAAACATACCGACTAGAAATTTCATCTATCTATGCCTAACCTGCACTACCTATCTTGTCCCTCACTATTAACAATGACAGTTGTCTTTCGTTGAACATTGTGTGCTAGATAATGATCTTAGCATCTGACATTAATTCATGTCCTCCTCACAGCAGAACTATGAGGCTATGTTGTTACATTTGGGATGCTCACCGTTGGATCCCAGACACCATGTTGTGAGGAAGCCAAGGCCATACACAGAGGCCACATGTGAATGTTCTCACCAATAGCTCCAGATGAGACTCCGGCAAGCAGGCAGTGTCAACTTCCAGGCACATACATCAACAAGCCTTCACATGATATGACCTTGGAGTCTTCCAGTAGACGCCCTAGACACCATGGATCAGAGATAAGCACCCCTGCTGTGCTGTGTCTAAATGTGACCCACAGAAACTGTAAGAGAACTTTGGAGTAATTCAGATAACCATTAGAGAAATAAAAAGGGTAGCGAATATTCTCACATCACAGATGAGGAAACCCTGCTGAAACTATTTGTCATCACCAATAAGCTGTCTCAGGCCAATGACGATGCTTTATTCATCTTTGCATCTTTTGCGCCAAGCACTGGCCCTGACCTTAATAGAAAGCAATAATTATCTTCTCAATAACAGGAGAAAGAGAATTGTAGATGGAGAGTAGAAAAAGTCATTCTCCTAAGTGAATTTTTCTTCTCTTTACCCAGCTTCCCCTGGGAACAGTCACTATTCACAAAGGCAAGCAAACAAAACTCTTTATTTATTACAGTAAACAAGTCCTGTGGATATAAAGAAGGTAAACCCCAATTTGGAGCTAAGTTAAGAAGTATTTTTGCAGGAAGACTCTTGAACCAAAGTACCTTTCCCCCAACTACTGAGACAAAGGATTATTCTTTTTTTTTCCTAACATTGTTTTTAGCAGTGGCAGTCTCCTGAACCAGCAGATGGAATGCCAGCTAGTCATGAAAGAGCCCAGAGACTAGAATCCTTCCTATCTTTAAACACTAATTTACTGTTTATTGATGCCCTCTCAAATACTGTGACCTGCTCCCTCGTTCTAGGTATAGATAGCAGAGAAATGTCTGTACGCTTATAGCAATACCCTGAGTTCTCTCTTCTGTGACTGCTTCCCATAGCAGGTGGTTGTGTGTGCCTTGCCTCCCCTGGAGTGCCCTGTAATGCTCAGTCCCAGAAGTCTTCCTTTGCCCTACTGAGGCCATTTGCTGAAAAGAGGTTAAGTCCCCCTGAAGCAGCCCTTAGATAATAACTGATGAGGGTAAGCCTATAAGGCTCATCTTCCTCTCCTGGAGTTGGGACAAATTCGTAAGTATAGTTTATATTCCAGAACTTTCCTTCAAGATCCCTTTGAGTCCAGACTTGACATCTTCTCCCTTGTTCTGCTTGACCTACCATCTTAAAGGCTTCTTCTCGGTGCAAGTTTCAGTAAATCAAATTGCCACAAATCCTAATCACATTGGCTTCTGGAAAACTAACCACAAGGCAAAGGATATCAGCAGCTTTGTTAGGAAAAATAAATAAACTGCCTGTGAACAAATGATCCTAAAGCAGGGCACTATTTTAACTTCTCAAGCTATTATTTAACTTCCCAACTATATTCAGATTTCCCCAGGGTACTACAAAAATGTAGGAAAAAAACCATCAGGCACATAAAAATAAAGAATAGTGAATTTGGTAACAGTGAGAAGTAACAATGACATTACAGTCACTGGCATCTTAGGTGCAAGCTATCAGGTAGCTCAAATGTTGAGATGTGTCTAATGATATCTATCTGTATCTATATATGACTATATATACACAGCGTATGTCACAATTTTCTCCTAATTTTCTCCTGCTCAATGCTCCTTCTACATCCATCGATTTCCATCCCCACACAATTCACATTTCATAATACACAACTAGGGTACCAAGAGAGTTAGGAGGAAGCAACTTACAAGTAAAACGTGTACTCCAAGGGTGAAGATGTTTATTCTTGGCTGTATGATCTCCATCTTAATTTTCTTCTTGTGAAATTTCCAACATTTTTTTCTTGACAGCAATATCAATTATCCCTGTTGATTTCCAAATACGTAAGAGTATATCCAATAATTTTGGATCTCAGTTATACAAATGCTGTGTTGTAAATAGGTAAACAGACAAGAATGTATTTTTTTGCCTGTCTATGCCCAAATCACACAAGATATTTGTAATCCATCTAAAAGCAATGCAAAATGTAAACAGACTCCGTTATCTACACTAAGAAAATATGAATGTAAAAGTAGGTAAAAGCAAAAGATAGGTACTTATTGCTTAAGCAAGACTTACAATTGTTAACCTGAACTCTCTTTGAATTCTCCTTTGCAAACGTATCTAACGAAATACTTTGCCTCTGAAATAATAGCTTGCTACAACCCAACATTCTCATTCTTCCTCTCATGAAATGACAGATGTGTCAGTTCCACATAATTTTGCTTGACACAGGGACTTTTGTGGCTTAATAATAACCACCTGAGGCCAGACTCAGTGGCTCACGCCTATAATTCCAGCATTTTGGGAGGCCAAGGCAGGAAGATTGCCTGAGCCCAGGAGTTCAAGATCATCCTGGGCAACATAGCAGTACCTCATCTCTGCAAAACAAAATTTTTTTAATTAGCCTAGTGCACTCCAGCCTGGGTGAAAGGGTAAGGCCCCAACTCAAAATAAATGAATGAATGAATGAATAAATAAATAAATAAATAAATAAATAAATAAATAAATAAATAAATAAAACAATCACTCAGAATATAGAAAAATCTTGTCAGAGTAAGAAGTGTCCATTTTAACACAAGGTTGACACTTTGCCAGTGATATCAATACTGTGCTAAAGGAATAGATAAGTATCATTGGTAAGGGAAAGAAAAACCAGCTTTGACCACAGGGTTTGACCCACCCATCAGGTACAAGCATGTAATAATCTAAGTCAAGAATCATAATCTTCAGGGCATAGTATAAAACAACTTTCAGTCTAGTTTAAGTGGACACTGGATGACCTATAGAGTGGCACACAGGGTTTTTATTTTTATTTTTGAAGATATGGGGTACAATTTAGGGTCAGGTATACAAATGTTCATTATGCAGATACCCTTGTTGATAAGATGTGCCATCCATTCCCTAGCAGTTTCCCACTACTGCCAATCCCCACCCCCTTCATCATGACCCTGGCAATTTCCCACTACTGCCAATCCCTTTCTTATAGTGTTATGATTATTATCCAAGGTTCGCTTATGAATGAGAACGTGTGATACTAAGTTCTTTGTTTCTGTGAGAGATGATTCAGTATTATAGATTCTAAGTTCATCCAAGTTGCTGTGAAATTTATAATTGTATCCTTCTTTATGACTGCCTGATATTCCATCGTGTATATGATCACTTTTTTTTATCCAGTCCTCTTTCGACGGGCAGCACGGTTGGTTCCATGTTTTTGTTATTGTGAATAATGCTGCAATAAACGTGCATATGCAGGTATCTTTTTCAGGAGTGATTTGAGTTCCTCTGGGTATATTGCTAGTAAGGGGATCGAAGGGTCATATGGAAGGTCAATTTTTAGATCTTTTAGGAATCGCCACACTGTTTTCCACAGAGGTTGTACTAGTTTAGACTCAGCCACTTCTCCGAAGAAGACACATTATGAGCAGCCAACAGACACCTGAAAAAATGCTCAGCCTCACGAGTCATCAAAGAAATGCACGTTAAAACCACACTGAGATACCACCTCGCTCCAGTCAGGATGGCCATCCTCAGTAACTCAGAAATCAACAGAAGCTGGTGAGCGTGTGGGGCAAAGGGAACACGCCTACACATCGGGGTTTTCAGCAAAAATGTATGATCTTGAGTAAGAATGGTCATTTTCGCCAAAACCTTAGGTTAGCCAAGACCAAAATCTGAGTCCCTAAAAAGGAAGCTGCTATGGATAAGATGATGAGTTTAGATTCAGAACCGCCTTTTGGATTGCTGAGTGAAAATTAGGCAGAAGAGAATCAGGGATATCGACGACCTGGGCACACTGTGGAGCTCAGCAAAGGGAATACGGTACAATACGCTTCGTGGGTTGGGACTGACACGTGAACTCCTTTCTGCCCCATCCAGGTAAGCGGTGCTAGGGACACGGACCTCGAAGTATTTCTAGATTCCACTGCTAATGAGCACCAGTGCCAGTGCCCAGCTGCCCAATATTTTGATAGGTGCAAGGATCTTCTTCTTCCTCTCCTCTTCCTTCTTCCTCTTCTCTCTGATGATTATTGTCATAATCAACATTTATTGAGCTCTTACCATGTGCCATAGGCGGCTAGAAGCACTTTGCATGCAATGACTGATTTAATCTCCACAACATCCACACAACAGAGGTAGCATAAAGGCCCCATTTAACAGAAGAGAAACGTGAAGTGCAGAGTGCCTAAATAATCTGCCCAAGGTCCAGAACAGTGATGGAAGATACAGGAGTTGAAGTCAGGCAGGCATCCGAGCCTACAGTCTAGGAAAATACATTCCGGTAGCCAACAATTACTGTATGTACTAGCAACTAATGTTATGTGTGGTAGGCTGTGTCTTATATTTTTAAAAAATTGCCTTTGAATTTGTGGAAGAAGTTCATGTCTCTTTCTCAAATCCCATTTTAAATTGTCATTTCCAAAATTCTCCCAGGACACATCTATCCCACAGTTATTTCTTCATTCTTTGAAACCCTTTATTGCTTATCTGAGACTTAGTGTTTATATTGAATCACTAGTTTTCACTTCATTTGTTTGCTTTCTAACCCTAACTGTGCTAAATTATTTTTGAAGAAAGATGTTACAGGGATTGCATATTATCAAGCCTGGCATACAATAAGCACTTAATAGAATCCTGTTGACAGATTAATTGCAGATTGATAAAACAGGGATATTCCCAATGATCGGATGTGTTACCAGGAAGATGCCCTCAAATTCCTTTCCAAGATATGTTTATAACTAGAATTAATTCTCAACCATTTCACGTAATTTAGTGAGATCCTACAAGCAGAGAAAGGAATTACCTCCAAATATCCTTTCTAAGCCTGTGACTTGACAGTGCTGGAAATTGTCTTTCTAAACTCCCATGCCCCCTCCCCTCAAAGTATTTGTAACAATAAGACTGAATAATCCTGCCTCTGTGTATAATACAATGTTTTAGAAAGATCATAAGCTTTGAGGTTAGTCAGTTTGGAATATTAATTTTGACTATAATATGATAGCTGGGAAATCTTGATCAATTTTTACCTCTCTGAGCTGGTGTTATTTTTTTACTTGCAAAATGAGTTTGATAACAGTTACCTTATAGATTTGTTCAAAGAAAATATAAAGATGTGTAAGTTAATATGGTACCTGAAGAACCACAAACACTCAAAAAATATTTATCCCCTTTCCTTTCTTTTAACTTAACTCTTTAAAATGCGATCATTCAGCAAGTTGTTATACTTCGATCATAAATTTTGCATGAGTTAGTTTGTGAATATGCATACATATATGTGAAATTGTTATACCACAAAATTCAACAAGGTAATTGAAAGATAGGTAAACTCCAGATATCAATCCTAGGGCTGGCAACAATCTGATAACACAAAAAAATCCATACATTATAACATTTAAGTAGCAATGAAACTTACTAATATTTAGATCATAACTAGAAAGTGAGTGGCTGTAATATAATGGCCATGCATGGTGGCAGTTTAGAGAAACAAGGACTCTCCAGGCAACAGTAAGAGCCATAGAAAGCAAATGTTAACAGATAGGCAAAATTTTAACACTTACGTGAACCAGTGCAGTCGCAAATAAGGCCATAAAAAGCAAAATAACTAATAAAAATGAGCATATTATTTCTGTACCAAAACATCTTAGCTTTAAATATTCAGAATATCCAACTACATTATAAAGGTAGATGAAGAATAACATGAGATTAACATTAACATTGATTTATTCATGTGGTTATTCTATTTGGGACTGAAAAAAGTGCCAAAATAGGGATCAAAAGATGACTTAGACTCAGGATGCAGTTCTAAAATGAATGAGAGATCATAATAATTAAGCAACCCCAGGCTAAGATGTCCACCACATCATCCTAATGAAAAGCTTTTGTTAATGATAGGAAAAATACACAAAGTTTCTATCTGAATATTAATATTAGTTTGTTGAAGGAGGTAATAATATATTTTTAATATAACCCTTCAACAGATTGAGTTTTTATTCTATAGATATAGATTCTTCTCAACAAATTTTATATATTCTAAGTCTATCAATACAGATAAGATTTTTAAAAATCAGCTTGGTTTGTTAAAGACAAAAAAATTCAGCAAAATTTGTCATCCAATTATCAGTTTCCAGAATGCCTTGATTTCAAAGTTAAATAGTAGCTTTTATTGATTGAGGTATTTGTTTGTTTATTTATTTAAGATTTGGCTAAAGTGATTCTTTTTTTAAAAATTTTAGAATCATGAGGTGCATGTGAGTATTTGCTACATGGGTATATTGCATGAAGGTGAGCTTTGGCCTTCTGACTAGCCTGTACTCCTCCCAGGGTTGAGCATGGTGAGCATGGTATCTTCCGGGGGGTCGTGTATCCTTTATCCTTCCTTCCTCTCTTCCTCCTTCAGCAGGCCCAATGTTATAGCCAGACTGACTGCAAGAAAGGAGTCGCCAACATGCAGAGAGTCGAATTTGAGTCCTTTATTAGCTGGCAGTCGAGAGCAAGCAGTGCCACAAAGAACTCTCGACCCCGACAGAGTGAACAGGGGGTTTATAAAAGCAAAATACATGAAAGCTGTACAATTATGATTACATTCCTTGGCAGAACATTTGGATTTTGGAGTGAGCCAGGGTACAGTTAGATTAGATACAGAACTTGTGATAAGTGAGTTCCCAGGCTCTGAGGGGAACAAGAATGTGGGTTTCTGACGATGAGAAGGTTACAGCAGTTACATGCAAGGGTTCATCTCTGGGTTAGGATGGAGGATCTGTTACAAAATGGAGTTATTTATGTCAAGCACACTATTACAGGCTATTATACCATATCTGTTACTTCTATCCTTGTGTCCATGTGTACCCAGTATTCAGTTCCCCTGATGATTTGAGAATACGCAGTTTTCAGTTTTTTGTTTCTGTGATAATTCGCTTAATCTTAATGATGGTCTCCACCTACCTCCATGTTGCTGCAAAGAACATAATTTCATTCTTTTTATGGCTGCATAGTAGTCTATAATGTATATGTACCTCATTCTCTTTATTCAGGCCACTGTTGATGAGAATCTGGGTTGGTTCTATGTTTTTTGCTTTTGTGAATAGTGCTGCAATAAACATGCAAGTGCAGGTGTCTTTTTGGTAGAATGATTTATGTTCTTTTCGGAATTTCCCAGAAGTGGGATTGCTGGGTTGAATGGTATATTTAGTTCTTTGAGAAATCTCCATACTGTTGTCCACAGGGGATGAAGTAGCTTGCATTCCCACAACAGTGTACAAGTGTTCCCTTTTTTCCACAGCCTCACCAACACCTGTTGCTTTTGACTTTTTAATAATAACCATCCTGAGTAGAGTGAGTTTTTATTTGCATTTCTTTGATGATTAGTAATGAGTGTTTTTTCTTATTAATACAGACTTATACTATACTTTACCTTTTTGTGGGTAGTAAAAATAATGCTAGCGTAAAATATAAACTAAATATATACAACCATCTGATGTGTATACACACACACTTATGCACTCACAGTTTAGTTTCAACACAGTATCCTATGAGGGGAAAAATCAATCTAACATCAGAGAACTCACAAAGCAAAGAAGCCAATTCAGGATTTACTGAGTTCTTAGACTAAGGCAAAATTCCAAATACTTTTATGTTAGAATAATAAATTTCCAGGGAACTAATATCATCAATAACTGAAAATAAATATGAATGATCTCTACCTATGATCTGTTTATCATGAATGTCAGAAATATTTATACATGCTTGACATATGTGAATGCTTAATTTGGTGACTATGTGAATGAAATTCATTTAAAATTTTGCATTTGTGATGTTTCTTGAGTTGACATTTAATATCAATTATAAATTTAACTTTGTATACATAGGCAAATTAGACAATCCAAGCTTAAATTAATTTTCATTAATAGAAACAACAAAGTACATTATGAATATCCAACTTTCAATTGCATTTGATTTAACCACTAAAATTTATCTGAAATAAGCAGTAATTTAATATCTGCAATGCTAATTATAAATTCAAATGATATACTAATTGCAGACTTTTCACAGAGCTAATTATTTCAGTTTGAAATGCAGAATTACTTTCATTTATTAGACATTTGTTTAACTTAGAGTTTTTACTTGTTTAACTTACAGGTCTTAAACTGGTATGTCTCCAATTGTGTAATGACCCTCTATGGTCACATGAGTCAAAGACCATGAATTAGCATATCATCACTTCAGCTATGAGTATTTTACACCATTCATGAAAAATAGTTAAGCAAGCAGGACATACATAATTTCTACTTCTACAAAAATTTAGGTTCTATGAAGTAGAAAACCATGCTAATAAACCCATTGGTAACTACCACATAATATGTGCTCTTTATATGCAGTAGGTGGAATCATTATTATTCTCCAGAGAATGGGATACCTTGTGCTTAAGTTAGTCATTCTATAAATAAATATATGTCTCAATGGTGGGCTGAAGGCATCTATAATAAAACACACTATTAAGTATAGTGAAAGACTGTATGTATAGACAATTATCATATATAAAAATAGGACTCTGACCTAACAGTGGGCATCAATCAGTTCAAAAAACCAACCTATTAGGTAGTAACTAGCCCAGGAAGCCAGCCTATTATCTACAAGTCAGATTTCTAAGGAGTCAGCTCACTATCTCAAACAAGAAACCAGGAAGTCAGACAATAACCTAATGACAATTGGCAAAGAGGACCAAGACTTGATTAATAACTGACAACTTACCTAATTTTTGTTTCTACTTCCAACATAGGACTAATCAGTTTCCCGAGGCTATCAGTCACCAATCACTTACCTTCTTTTTACTTTTAAGCTTTCTCACTTCTCTGCCTGCTTTTGAGTCTCTGCAAAACTCAAGTGATGGTAGCTGCCTCCTTTGTTATAACAAATTCTGAATAAGAACTTTGCTATAGCAAGTTCTGAATAAGCTTTTGTTCTCATGTGGGAGGTGTTTATTTCTACAGTGGAAAATTCCAGATGGTCAGTCTGTGCATAAATGTTGTCTTTATATGTTTTCTGTATATTACAAATATTCTAGTAAGTTAAAAAGCTCCCATAATCAGAAAATGTAAATGTAATTTAGCCAGATAGAGGAAATATAAATTTTGTATTAGCATGTCAACACACTCTGTTGTATGTGTATGTAGTTAGAGATGAAAGTTCTGGAGACATCTGGGGAAAAGACTTGGAGAGGTTGTATATTTATGGCTATTACCTTACCTTAATGGAAACTACCTGGAAATGTTACATGTTCTACTTTGTAGTGACCAGGCTTAGAATATCTTACCCCCAAATATGGCACAATGACATTTGAGGAAACGGCCAAGAAGGACTTTTTTCTTTCATCTTTTCTCCCTTCCTTCTCTCTCAAAGCAGGCCATAAAATGTCTCTAAGGTAGATCATAAGACCTTCATTTCAGAAAGATCTTCCCAATTCCCAGAAGAAAAAGAAAAGGATGTTACATGCAGACACCAAGAAGAATCAGGTGTCCGTATCTGCTAAGTTGCACCAGGTTTATTACTATTAAATCATACTCTTTTGTCCTCTAAGCATACTTCTTCATGACTGTCCATAGCCACATACACACACGCACACACACACACGCACACACACACGTTCCCCCCTGCTCATTGGGCATTGCGTCTTTATTTCTGAAAGCGCCCATGTCACACAAAATGCAAATAAATTTCTGTTCTTTTCTTTTGTTAATCTATCTTTTGTTACAGGGTCTCAGCTATGAACCTTGAGATGGGTAAGAAATCTTTTCTTCCTTGTGGTACTCACCTTTTATCTCAAGAACAACCATGATCAGAATTCTGATTATCTTCCAACTCTTGATGTCCAAGGTTTGAAGTGTCCTTTTCTAAGAACTGCTGATTTCTGGCAAGGATACACACACCATCAGCATGGTAATCTCTTATTGCCATAAGAGCACACCTTCTTATCCTCTCTTCACACTGACTGAATAAACCTAGCAATAAAATGCTATGAGAAGAAAAATAACTCTTAATGAGTAACTATAATGTGATATACACTATTTTCACATGTATCCTATCATTTAATTTCCCAAGAATGCAATATAATAGGACCATTAGTCTCCTCATTTTCAAATTAAGAGCCTGAGACCTAGATTGATAAATAACTTGTTCAAGATGAAATGTTACTACTGTCTTAACTCAGTTTTATTCCAAAGCTCTTGCTCTGAACCATTTGTTTTAACATTCCCAATCCAACTCTCAACAGAAAAGACACGTCTACTTATATAACTGACCATAAAACATGAGTCAAGTACTAGCAAAAGGAATACATTGATCATATTCTTTCTTTTGTATCTCATAGTCTATTATTCATATTTTTTCTCACATTTCTGGGAGGCATTAATTTACCTATATCTCACAAGTTAGGATTGTCAGTCTTAAGAAGCAAATGGATAAATTCCATTTTAAAATAACTTACCATATGAAAAGTGTTTTGCATATAACAGACTTAAAAAGGTGCTTGTAACTTTCTTATTATCTAAAATGAGCATGGTAAATATTATAAATGATATCTAAGCACTCGGTGTTTAATATTAAAGTGAGAAAAGGTATAGGCTATAAATTTAGACTACTAAATTTCCATTTCACAAGCTGTGTGCTCTCTGACAAGTAACTTAACTTCTCCACAGCACAATTTCTACATCTGACAAATGGGAATATTCTATGCAATTATCCTTTGGGGTCATTGCAAATATATCAAAAGATAATATATTTATCCACGTATATAGGTATCAATGAGTGGAAGTACCTTGAACCAGTCACATCAAAATTTATCTATTTCAAAACTTTGGAAAAGTTGCCAAGATTGCATATCTGTAATTACTTTATTGTATGCATTTTTCAGAGACTCTTTAGAAATAAACCAAATAGGTTTTCAAAAAAGTATACCACTATAAAAGGGAGGAAGAGAGAAGAGGAGTGTAGAGAAAGAGGGAATAAAGACGAAGGGAAGAGAACAGGGTAGAAAGAAAGGCCAATATGCACACTAGTAACTGTTTTATTTTCTATTTATAAAGCAGAGCTCTCTAATCCCCTGTCTTTCCTAATAATCCTCAAAAACTCCATTAGTTTGCATTTCACTAGTTTTCCACTTGTCTCCAAGTATTTCAAAGAGAGGAGAAGCAATTAATTTCTTTCTGATGTAATTATAAGCAGTATCTTAATTAAATTAACAATGACTAAGGCACTTGAAGTTTTTAACTCTGTTGTTTAGGTAGAGGTAGAATATTCATTGAAAACAAGATGGCTAGAAGCAGGCAAAACAGGTTATAGGCTGAGTGATGCAATATTATCCTCAATAAATAGTCAAAAAAGAAACAACAAAATCTTTTCTGACCTTATTCTCTATTTTCACACACTATAAACTAGGTAAACATATTTAGTGTGGAAAACTACATTTTCTCAGCATATAATGTATGAAGATGAACTATAGCAGAGAAGAAGAGACAAAAAAAAGAATGAAAGAAAAAGAGGAAGAAAGAGAGAGCAAAGAAGGAAGGAAAGACAAAAGAAAAAAGAAAGAAAGGCAGCAATGAAGGGGGAGAGAGAGAGAGGGAGGGAGGGAGGGAGGGAGGGAGAGACGGAGGGAGTTAGGGAGAGAGGAGACAGAGAGAGTAAAGGTAGAGCCAAACCAAAGTCAGAATCTAAAAAAGAGGATGCAGAGCAGGGACACAGACTTACTCAGCTGAGAATTCTACTTTCTTGCTCTGTCATGCCGGTTTATCAACACTGTCTAACATAAAATGAATTACGTGAGTTTTCTATATTAAATTTTTTGTTAGCATCAACAATTCTATCACAAACCTTTCCTATTTTGGTCCTATCAGAACTTCTGTCTAGTTCACAATATTTTGTCATTTGCTGTTACCTTCAAATTTTTTTATCTACCTAAAAATACTTTCCTCATTGACTTAGGCACACGATGTGTCTACTTTGTTTGGTGTCCCTTACATTTATTTTGTGTTGTTATGTGCTAAGCTGTGTGCTTCCTGCTTCTACATACTTCAGCTGATACAGATATGTTCTGAATAAGCACCATTTGAATGTCTGAGTGAATGAAAGGGTGGATGAGTAGATGGATACTGTGTTTATGCCTTAGTTATAGTTTTCCACATAAGGTTTTTTTTTTTTTAATTAGTTAATAATCACCTATTCTGTGCTAGGCTCTGGAGGAAAAAGGATGAAAACAACAGAATTTTGCTTCTACTCTATTTAATAAATTGTGATGTAGACTTCTTATTTGCCAGATTATTGTTTCATGAGCTTTCCAAATATTAACTCAATTAATCCTCTTAACAAACCTATTGTGCAAGTACAATTATATGAAGAAACTTAGGCTCAGAGTAGTCAAGTAATTTGCCTAGACTCTTCAACTAAAAAGTATTTTAATTAATATCAACCCAGTTATAAATTCATCTGAAGTGTAACTTCTTTTCAATGGACTTTACTACTCAAACTATAAACATATACACATACACAATGCAAATTTATGATTTTTCAAATTCCCTTCTTTTTTGAACTAATTAATATTATTCGATGCTCATAGATATCAATCACCTATGCAAAACACAATAAGTAAAATATATCTAGAAAAATGACAAATATCTGGAAATTATACAAATAAATTCAAGTAATTAAAGAATTAAGCCGGGCTCAGTGGCTCAGCCTGTAATCCTGCGCCTTTGGGAGGCTGAGGTGAGTGAACTGCCTGAGCCCGTGGGTTCGAGACCCACCTGGGCAGCGAGACCTCATCTCTACAATAAATCAAAAAATCAGCCGGGCATGGTAGCGCATGCTTGTAATTCCGGCTACCCGAAAGGCTGAGGCGGAAGGATCGCCGGAGTCCAGCGGGTGAGGCTGTGGTGACCGGGAGCGGCCACTGCACTCCAGTCTGGGCGACAGAGTGAGATTCCAACTCAAAAAAAAAAAAGAATCAAAGAATGTTGGTGCAGAGGGTCCTGCCGGCAATCTCAACACTGGAAGGAGGGGCAGGAGGATTGCTTGAACTCAGGAGTTTGAGACCAACCTGGGCAACATAGCAAAATATTCTCTACAAAAATTGTATGTATAAAATTTTATAGCTGGGCATGGTTGCAGACACCTGTAATCCAGGCTATTCAGGAAACTGAGACAGAAAGAACATCTGAGCCCAGGAAGACAAACTGTTGAGCCATGATTTTGCCACTGCACTCCAGCCTGAGCAGGAGAGTGAGACTCTGACTCAAAAACAAATAAATAAAATAAAAAGAAAGAAAATTTTGCAAGGAAAATTAAGGGATATTTTGAATGATAACAAAAGCATACCAGAATTTGTGGAGTGATCTAGAGAAGAACTCAGATAGAAATTACAGATTCAAATATTAACAGACGAAAAGACAAAATATCAGCGACCTAAGTTTTCACTTTTAATACGTAGGAGAAAGAAAGTAAAGAAATACAAAATAATAACAATAATAATAATAGAGATAAATAAAACAAATAGATATAAATAATAGGAAAAATTAACAGTTGAAATTTGGTTATTTACAAAAATTAACAAAATTTATCAACCTCTAGCAAGACACAGCAAGAAATATACATAACATCTCAAGTTTAGACATGAAAAAGGGCTGTTACCACTGACTGTACAGACACTCAAAAGATACTAAGAATATATGAGTAATTCTATGTAAAAACTTTTAAAACCTGCATAAATTGGACAAATTCTGCCATAGCACTGGCAGAAACTGACACAAAACAAAGAAAAAACTCTGATATGAGTTTTTTATATATACGAATTTCATTTCAAAACCTTTCTAATAAAAAAAATCAAGCCCAGAACGTCTTGCTGATGGTTTCTAGTAAATATTTTAAAAGAAACATCATTAATCTTAAACTCTTTCATAAAATAGGAAAGACGGAAAGATTTCCCAACTCATTTAATACAGTTATATAAAATTAATACTAAACTAGATTACAAAGAAGCCTACAGATTCATATTTCTTATGCTCATAAATGCAATAGTCCTAAAAGTCAGAATAGAAGGGAGATTTATTGAGTTATAAAGGGTATCTATGACAAAATTAGGTAATGTCAGCTCATTAGCACAATTTTAATAACATTTTTCTAAGATCAAAAATAAGGTGTTTCTATTGAATATGGTGCTGGATAAATATGACAATAAATAAAAATAAATGGCCAAATATAAAAAAAAGGATTTGAAAACTGTCTCTATATGCAAATAACATATTTTTATAAAGAAGATCCTAAAAAATTCATAAAAAGTAAAACAATGAGAAAAATTAGCATTCAAAAAGTGATTATTATTTGCAGAGATCAACAAAATTGATTAATGCCTAGAAAAGCATATCAAATAAGAAACACAAAATATCAATATCAGGCAAGGAAAAAAGGGAAGCTATTGCTACACATTGTACAAACATTAAAAAGACATGAAGCAATAGAACTGAAAGGTTCATTTAGCAGTTCTGCAGAACACAATGTTAATAAGCAAAATCAATTATTTTAATACAATAGTAGCAAATAACTGGAAAATAAAATAAAAAATAAATCTACATGCAATAATATTAAAAAATCAGAAAATTCAAAATGTACTTTTTCAAAAATATGGATACTTCACTGAAAACTAAAAAGTTTTTCTGAGGGTAAATAAAAAGACCAAAGTAAATCAAGATATAGTTAATAATCATGAATTGGAAGACTCGATATTATTAATATATTAACTTTCACATATTAATCTGTAAATTTTTACTAATTCCAAAATTAGACGAATTCTAATTTTACTAAATGCTTTTTATGTTTACAATTACAAGTTGAATCTAAAAGTCAAACAGGCATGCAAAAGACAAGGAATATTCTAAGTAATATTGATAGTGATGAACACAATCCAAGAAATTATACCATATGACTTCAAGACTTACTATATAGTTACCACATCAGTATAAAGTGGTACTTGCAAAAGGGTAGGCATATAAATTAATAGACCTGCAGAGAAATGTAAGACATAGACCCACATTTATACATCTACTTTTAAAAATCAAGGCAGCAAAGCAACATGTGTGTGGAAAAAAGTGAATATTTGTATTAAAAAATGAATATTGATTTCTACCTCATAGAATATTGCAGTTTTTCTTTATCCAAAGAATGTTACAAGACCACTCAGTGGATAGTGGATGCCAGAAACCATGATATATATGTGTGTGTGTATGCGTGTGTGTGTGCGCACGCATGTGTGTGTGTGTGCGTGTATGTGTGTTTTCTATGCTTTCATACCTATGCCAGAGTTTATTTCATAAATTAGTCATAGTAAGAGATTAGCAATAACTAATAAAATAATATAATTATAACAATATACGATAATAAAATTTATATGAATGTGGTCTTTCTCTCCTTCTCACTGGTCTCTCAAATATCTTATTGTATTCTATATGTTTGGCCTGCACTTGTCCCTGGGTAGCTAAAACTGTGGAAACCAAAACCACAAATAATGGAAGACTACTGACATAAAAAATGAATTCAAGATTGATCAGAGATTCATATGTACAAGAAATAACATAAAGGCTTGAAATAAAACATAAGAGAATTTCTTCACAACTAGGGAGTAGACAAAAATGGATCACTTTAAGCAGTAACCAAAAATAACAAACTGATAAATTAAACTTCATCAAAATTAAATACTTGCTATTCAAAGCATCATTAAGAAAACAGATATACAGAGATGAAATATTTGCATAATATATATTTCACAAATCCGATATCTGGGAATACCTCCTAAAACTCAAAATAAAAAGACAAACAACCCAGTAAGAAATAGATAACATATCTAAAGTTCTTACTTTACGAGAAAAAAATAAATAAACAAGCGAAAAGGTCTCAACATCATTAGACTCCTGGGAAAAGCAATTAAAACCATAGTGTGATTCTACTGTATACCAACCGTATTTGCTAAAATTCAAAATGCTTACATAACCAAAAGAAAGTTATGGAGCAAACAGAAGTCTTACACACTGTTGTTGCAAATGCACAATGATGGAACTATTTGGAAGAATTTATCTTGCAATTTGTTATAAAACCATACATATATCAATCCTATAACTTAGCAATTTTACACATATGCTTCTACCCAAGATATATGAAAACATATGTTCAGAAAAATGTTGCACAAGAATGTTCAAAGTAGATTTATTCATAATAAGCTAAAATTGGAAACAGTTCATGTGACAATATAGAGGCAAATGTATTTTTTAAAAGTTGACATACTCATGCAATAGAAAAATATAAAGCTTTGCAAAATAAAGAGAGGCATATGAACTACTAATACATGAAAATTGTGAATCTTGCACATATATTTCACTTACTAAAAAAAAGCCTAGCCAGGCTCGGTGGCTCAGCCTGTAATCCCACACCTTTGGGAGGCTGAGGTGAGTGGATTGCCTGAGCCCGCGGGTTCGAGACCCGCCTGGGCAGTGAGACCTCATCTCTACAATAAATCAAAAATCAGCCAGGCATGGTAGCACGCGCCTGTAATTTTGGCTACTCGGAAGGCTGAGGTGGAAGGATTGCCAGAGCCCAGTGGGTTGAGGCAGCAGTGGCTGGGAGCGGCCACTGCACTCCAGTCTGGGCGACAGAGTGAAACTCCAACTCAAAAAAAACACAACCTTACACTATAGGCTATATACTGCCTGTGACCACTCATATGATGTTCTAAAACTTTGATGTGCAACACAGTCATTGTTGGAAGTCTATTGTCCATGAATCTCTTGTATTTCTATAATTTGAGAACAAAGGGAACTGTAACACAAGTAGAATGCTCATAATACTTGTTGTGTCTTGAATAATAAAGATCTTTCTCTCTAGCCCTGGAATCCTGTATCCCTACCTAGCATTCCTGAAACTATGGTAGGCTAAATTGTTAGCTTTCCAGCCTGGTAGAAATTTCAGACACTTCCCAGTTTTTGATAGTAACAGCATGTGGATAATTAAAATTTATGGTTCTTTACATTTAATTTAATTGAAAACTCAATTTTTTGAGTTTTTTGAGTTGAAGTTTCACTCTGTCGCCCAGACTGGAGTGCAGTGGTCACTCCCAGCCACTGCAGCCTCAACCCACTGGGCTCTGGCGATCCTTCTGCTTCAGAACTGCAAGCCATATTTTGAGTACTTGATAGCCACACATGGCTAGTAGCTACTATATTGGGAACATATATGTAGGCTTGAGGTGACAAGATGGTGACAGAAGGGATGGGAATGTGAGAGTCTTGGCAAGGGTGAGTGTCTATAAAGTGTCTGTGTGATTTGGTGTGTGCAGGTGGGTGAGTAAAGGTCCTTCTGAGAGGAGACTGGGGATCAAGCACCCGGGGCTCCAGTTCGGACGTGGCTGCAACATACCACTGCCCTGAGACCAGAAACCCTGGCACTCAAGATAGTCTGTCATTCTCAGGGGTCTTTATGGAGAAGGCAGCAGAGATCATCTGCTTTTCAACACCTGACACCTGGCACATGCCACCACCTGTGGCAGCAGGACAGGCAATGGCAGTGGGAACCATGGAGAAGGTGCAGCAAGGAAATATGAAGCTGAACCCCTTCGCTGGGGAGGAGACACTGGCTGCTGACGTTTTCTCTGTCCCAGGACTGGACAGAGACTTGTGTTGTCCTGCCCAGCTCTATACCGCTTCCAGTCTGAGACACCGAGACAATCTCTGCATCCCTCTGGCATGAACTTTCACTCTGAAATTTCAAGAGCAGACATGGAGAGACAGATAACCCACCACCACACTAGACCTGGCATGATCACATGTAAGCTGAGTGGAAGACTTGGTGGCAGCAGACAAGTAGAGTGAGTCCACATCTGAGTCCCTCTCCTCCCACGGCAGTCCTTGGAGTGCCTGACCAATGGTAAAAGCAACCCAATGAATGTATGCTGAGAGAGGAAAGAATGGTTGGGAGACTGAAGCCCTCTCCTTACCATGGCAGCAGCCAAAAGCAGTGGTGGTGCTTGGGAAAGGGACCTGAAGTTCCAGAAATTGCCACAGAGGGAGCTCTTTTTCCCCATTCTTTCTGCTTTTGTTTGTTTTTGTACTTGTTTTTGTTTGCTTTTCTTTTAGTTTTTCTGTTTGCATATGGATGTTTTTGAAAGTGAGTGCATCATGAGGTTTTTTTCATTGTATCTTTGTGTATTTTTGTTTTTTGTTTGTTTCTTTGTTTATATGTTCATTGGTGTACCTGTCTATTTTTCTTCTTCTTCTCTCTCTTCATCCTGCATTTGTCTTCCTTCTTCCTTTTTCCATTCTTTTCCTTTTTCTTATCTATTTGCTTTCAGGGCTATACATGCACCCCCATGTCATGGATTGACTGTAGGGAAATTAGAAGTGCATTCCAGGGTCTCACACACCCATCTATGGATACTGGGATCTGCAGACAGCTTCTGAACCACAGCTCCCCCATCACACCTCAACCAAATCTCAAAACTGCAGAAAGCACAGCCCCCATCCCCAGTTTGGCTTCAAAATTGAAAAAAAAAATCCAGAAGTTTTGCATAAGGAAGAATAGAGGAATGAGCAAACAGAAGTAAAAGCTATCCCCCTTATCTGTGAGCAATGGAATTAATGAAGGGAGAAAAAGGGGAAGAAAGCCATCACAAATGAAGAAAAACCAAATGAGGACCATAGGTCCCATCCAGACTCGTGGAAAGACAGCACCTGAGAATATAGACTTCCAAACTCAAACAATGAAGAGCCCTCAGAACAACTGGAACTCAAACTACAAACACAGATATCAAGATATTAATAGAGAGAATGAATAGAAATGAGGAGAGACAAGAGAAAAGAATGAAGGAGTTGATAACTGAAATGATGGCGATAAAGAATACAGTAAATGAAATAAATAACAAACTGACAAGCATGGAAAGCAGAATTAACCAAATAGAGGAGAGAATCTCAGGACTTGAGGACCAAACCATGGAACTACCCTAAACTGTTAAAAACAGAAAAGAAGCTTAAAAAGATAGAGCAAAGACTCCAAAAGATGTACAATTATATCAAGAGGCAGAATTTATGATTACTTGGCATTCCTGAGGCAAATAGAGAGACAGAGACCACCCAGAAACAAACCTTCCATGAAATCATCCAGGAAAACTTCACTCATCTCAGCAGAGATGCGACCATTCAAACACAAGATATTCAAAGAACCCCAGCAAGACATCAAATGAAAAGACCAACACCTAGACACATAGCAATTTGCTTACACAAAGTAGGTATAAAGGAAAAAATACTAAAGATAGCAAGAGAGAAAGGTCACACTACCTACTGGGGAATACCAATTAGAATAGCAGCAGATTAAACTATGGAAATACTACAGGCTAGAAGAGAATGGAGTCCAATCTTCAAAGTACCAAAGATAAACAATTCCAACCAAGAATTTCCAACCCAGCTAAGCTAAGCATCATCAGTGATGGAGAATGAAACCTTCCCAGACATTCAATCCCTAAAATTTTATGCCACCTTCAGACCATCTCCACAAGAAATGCTTAAGAACATATTAAACACAGAAGAAAAAAAGAATGACTACACTCTTCCCAAGAATGCAGGGAAAAGATTAAAAACACACAGATATATTGACCCCCAAATCAAAGGAAAACCAAAAAACAAACAAAGCAACAATAACAATTAACTCTGTGAGGACTTCATGACAGAGATAAACTCTCACAGCTCAGTAATTAGCCTGAACATGAATGGACCAAATACACCACTTGAAAGACATAGAATGGCAAACTGGATAAGAAAAATATGATACTACAACATGCTGTCTCCTGGAGACTTATATCACCAGAATGGACACTCACAGACTCAAAGTAAGAGGATGGAAAACAAATTTTCAAGTGAACAGACACAAAAGAAAGCAGGAGTTGTAATCTTAATATGAGACAAAATATCCTTTTAGCCATAAAAAATTTTAAAAGATATAGAAGGTCACTACATAATGATAAAAGACTCAGTCCATCAAGAAGAAATATGCAGCCAAAACAAATATGCACCCAACATAGAAGCACCAACTTTTATAAAGCAGCTTCTAGGTAAACTGAAAAAAGATGTTGACTCTTACACTGCCATAACTGGGGACTTAAATACACCACTAACAACCCTAGATATATTATCTAGGCAAAAAATCAACAAGGAGATCCAGAACCTCAACTTTAGGCCTGACCAAATGAACTTAATAGATACCTACAGAACATTCCACCCAATTACCACAGGATATAGATTCTCATCACCACATGAAATGTACTCCAAGATCAACCACATCCTTTGTCATAAATCAAGCATAAACAAATTCCATAAGATCAAAATACTGCCATGCACCTTCTCAAAACACAATGAAATAAAAATAACATCAACACCAACAAAGCTCCCCCCAAACCCACAAAAACATGGACAAGAAACAAACAGCATGATGCTGAGCAACTTCTGGTTCAATACAGAAATCAAAGCAGAAATTACATGATTTCTGGAAACAAATTAAAATAAAGACACATCTTACCAAATCCTCTGGGATACCATGAAATCACAGACAGGATATTATGAAAGTACTGAGAGAGGAATTCATTTCTTTATGAACACATATCAAGAAAATTGAAAGACCACAAGCTAACAGCCTAACAAATCACTTAAGGGAGCTGTAAAGACAAGAGACCACCAAGACCCTAACTTTAGCAGAAGAATCCAGATCACCAAAGTAAAGCCCAAATACAGGACATAGAAAACATAAATATCACAGAAAAAAATCAACAAAACAAAAAGCTGGTTCTCTAAAAGGATAAATAAGATTGATGGGAACCTAGTAGAATTGACCAAGAAAAAGAGAGAAAAAGCCATAATGAACACAATCAGGAATGCAAAAACTCACATCACAATGGACCCCAAGGAAATATAAAAATTATCAGAAATTACTATGCACACCTGTGTGGAAACAAGTTTGAAAACCTAAATGAAACGGAGGACTTTCTGACATCACACAACTTCCCAAGGTTGAAACAAGAAGAAATTGAGATGTTAAATAGACTAATATCAACACAGGAAATCAACTCTAAGAAAACTACCTACAAAAAAAAAAAAAAAAATTCCTGGGCTGGATGGCTTTCCAGAGGAGTTCTACAAAACATATAGGGAAGTGCTGATACCAATCCTATTGAAAGTATTTCAGGAAGTTAAGAAAGTTGGAGATCTCCCCAAATCATTTTATGAAGCTAACATCACACTGTTACTCAAACTGGGTAAAGATTGAGCAAAGAATGTGAACTACAGGCAATGTCCCTGATGAAAATAGATGCAAAAAAAAAAAAAAAAACCTCAACAAGAATCTAGCAAATAAGAACCAATGATACATCTCAAAAATCATCCATTATGACCAAGCAGACTTCATCCCCAGGTTGCAGGGCTGGTTCAACATCCACAAAACCATAATGTAATTAAACAAATCAACAATTGTAAAAAGAAAAGCCACATGGTAATATCATCAGACACAAAAAAGCTTTTGATAAAATCCAGCATCCCTTCTTGATAAAAACTCTTGAACACCTAGGCATAGAGGGAACATACCTCAAAATAGTAAGAGTCACCTATATTAAACCCACAACCTATATATTGCTAAAAGGACAGAAATTGAAAGCATTTACCCTAAAAACTGGAACAAGGTAAGGCTGCCCACTTTCACCCCTCCTGTTCAACATAGTTTTGTTAGTCCTAGCTAGAGCAATCAGACAAGAAAAGGAAATCAGGGATATCAAAATAGGAAAAGAGAAAGTCAAGTTATCCCTCTTTGCTGAAGATATGTTTCTAAACATTGAAAACCCAAGAGAATTTGCCAAAAACCTCCTGCGCTGATAAAGGAATTTGACAGAGTCTCAGGGTTCAAAATAAATGTGCAAAAGACAGCTGCATTCTTATACACCAACAAAAAACAGGCAGAGAAACAAATAAAAGGCACAATCCTATTCACAATAGCAACAAAAAGATGAAATATCTTGGCATCTTCTTTACTAGAGAAATGAAAGACTTTAAACAAAAACTACAAAATACTTCTCAAAGAAATCAAAGAAAACACAAACAAATGGAAAAAAAATTGTATGCTCATGGATGGGAAGAATCAACATTGCTAAGATATCTATACTACCTAAGGCAATCTATAGATTCAATACTTTTTCCATTAAGTTAACAACATCATTCCTCTCAGACCCGAAAATGAAAATACAGACACTCATGTGGAAACATAAATGACCAAAATAGCCAAAACATTCCTCAGTAAAAGAAACAAAGCAGGAGAAATCATACTTCCAGGCTTTATTATAAAGCTACAATAATCAAAACAGTCTGGTATTGGCACAAGAACAGGCATATAGACCAATGGAAAGGATAGGCAGTCCAGAAGCAAATTCTCAATTTCTAAACCAACTCATCTTTGACAAATCCTCTACTAACAACCACTGGGGGGAAGAGGACTTATTCAGTAAATGCTGCTGTGAAAACTGTCTGACCACATGCAGAAGATTAAAACATGACCCCTACCTAGCACCACACACAAAAATCAACTCTAAATAGATCAAGGACCTAAGCATAAAACCTCAAACTATAAGAGTCTTAGAAAACGCAGGAGATACCCTAATGGAAATTCAAACTGGAAACCAATTCCTGATCAAAACCCCAAATGCTCATGATATAAAAGATAAGATAGACAAGTGGGAGCTCATTAAACTGAAAAGCTCTGCAAAGCAAAAGAAACCATCCAGACAGCTTGGAAACAGTGCACAAGCTGGGAAAGAATATGTGACAACTATATAAAAAGGTCTAATATCTAGCATCTACGGGGAACTCAAATGTACTGAAAAGAAATAAAATCCCTATAAAATAGTTGGTAAAAGACACGAATAGATATTTCTCAAAAGAAGATATACGAGCGGCCAACAGATACATGATAAAATGTTCAGTCTCACTAATCATCAAGGAAATTCAAATTAAAACCACACTGAGACATCACCTAACTCCAGTCAGGGTGGCCATCATCACTGACTCCAAAAATACCAGATGATGGAGAGTATGTGGGGAAAAGGGAACACTTCTACACTGTTGGTGGGAGTGTAAGCTAGTACCGCCTCTTTGAAAAACAGTCTGGCGATTCCTAAAAGGTCTAAAAATGACCTTTTATACAATCCAGCAATTCCCCTTCTGGGAATTTACCTGGAAGAACTCAAATCACTCTACAAAAAAGATACCCACGCATGCTTGCTTATTGTAACACTATTCACAATAGCAAAAACATGGGACCAACTGTGTTGCCCATTAAAACTGTACTGAATAAAGAAAATGTGGTACATATTCATGATGGAATATTACACAGCCATAAAGAAGGACAAAATTATGAATTTCACACCTGGATGGATTTAGAGTCTATAATACTCAGTGATGTACCACATAAACAAAGAACTGAGTACCACATGTTCACTCACAAGCAGACCCTGAACAATTATCATAATACTATAGGAAAGATATTGGCAGCAGCGGGTCACTGCCTGGTGAGGGAGAGGACACTTTATTAATAAGTATACCTGATCTCAAACCAAGAGAAGTGGGGACAAAAGTCAGGCCCAAACTCTACCTGTACAATAATCATTTGTATGCTTTATTCTGAATCGTACCCCACATCTTTAAAATAAATAAATAAATTTTAAAAAGGAACACACACACACACACACACACACACACACATGGCACATATAATATATAAAGCACTTCCATAATTGTAGAAAGTTGTGCTGTACAAAGATATGTCCAATAGAAAAAAAAATTAATCTATAGTGAAGAAATTCAAATGAGTCATTGCCATGATATGGGGTCATGGTGCTGCATTGGCATGACAAGGTTTCCTGGATTGATGGTAATGGTCTATAGTGTTCTAAGATATCTCTATAAATTATCAACTTACAGACATATATACAGTTGTCAAAATTCTGTGAACATACGTCTCCTATTTCTGTATCTTTTTTTTGCTTTTGAGTTGGAGTCTCACTCTGTCACCCAGACTGGAGTGCAGTGGCCGCTTCCAGTCACCGTAGTCTCGACCTGCTGGGTTCCAGCAATCCTTCTGCCTCAGCCTTCCGAGTAGCCAGAATTACAGGCATGTGCTACCACGTCCGGCTGATTTTTTGATTTATTGTAGAGATGAGGTCTTGCTGCCCAGGCGGGTCTCGAACCCGCAGGCTTAGGCAATCCGCTCACCTCAACCTCCCAAAGGCACGGGATTATAGGCTGAGCCACCGAGCCCGGCTTCTGTATCTTATGATATGTAAATTTCACAGCAACATATTTGCTAATAGATGCTGAACTAGTTAATAATATGCATGCTGAATTAAAGAATTTATGTCTGTATTTTTTTTTTTTGAGTTGGAGTCTCACTCTGTCGCCTAGGCTGCTCCCAGCCACCACAGCCTCGACTGGCTGGACTCCCGCAATCCTTCCGCCTCAGCCTTCCGAGTAGCCGGAATTACAGGCGTGCGCTACCACGCCCGGCTGATTTTTTAATTTACTGTAGAGATGAGGTCTCACTGACCAGGCGGGTCTCGAACCCGCGGGCTCAGGCAATCCACTCACCTCAGCCTCCCAAAGGCGCGGGATGACAGGCTGAGCCACCGAGCCCGGCTTATGTCTGTATTTTATGTCAGTGAGGAGTGTAATGATGTCTACAGTTCACTTTGAAATTAATCAATAAAATAAAATCGGTTGATAGATATGTACAGGGTTACGTAGTTGGATCTGTGATAAAACACGGCTAAAAAAATTAATAGTATATTTTAGACAGAATGTATACAGGTGTTTACATGTAAACATTTTTAACTTTGATATTTGCTTGAAATGTGTTTACAATAAATGAACAAATTGTTAATTTACAACAACAAAAATATAACTACTTTAGGAATAAATCTAAAATTATTGTGTGCAAAAAAACCTGTATTAAGACTATCCTAAGCATCATTGATAGACATATCACCAAATCTAAGCAAACAAATTGTATTGGGAACATGGCAATTCTCCCCTAGTTCTACAATTTTAACAAAATTCAAAAACAATTCTGGAAGTCTAACAATAAAACTAATAGGCTGACTTTAAAATGTAAACGTAAAACTAAATCACAGATAAAATATATTTTTAAATGGAATTTAAGTTTTCACTATGTTTCATGCCTTCTCTGAGAAATACATATGGATATATATTTAGATATTTACATGTATAATAGGCATATATAAAACACATTTCATGTGTATTACAACACCATGAATAAGATACTATTATTTCTTTTAATTTTTCACCCTTAAGCATGCATTACTAAGTAGCAATTCCTCTTCTAAGGGAAACTCAAATTTTGGCTCAAGAAAATGTATATAATAATGTTTAATGTACCATTGTTTACTAGAGTCATTAAATGATAATTTTTATCTTTTATATTATATACATGGGTACATTGTGATTTAGTTATACAATGCGATACTTTGAGTTAAAAGGAATACAGTCAAAGTATAGGTATCAAATAGATAATTCTCTAAAACATAATCTGAAAAGAAAAGCATATTGCAAAAGGATGAGTACAATATGATGCTGTTAATGTACTTTTTTGAAATGCCAAAAGCAATATTATCATTTTAAAAGTAGACTGTTCGTGTTCAGATCAGTCACCTCAGATTTATGTTTCATGTCCAATGAGTGTTGGGTCAGACCTAATGGACCCCAGCTTTAGGTCATCAGTCATGGACTCAGGTTCTAAGCCTACCTCATAATTTCTGGTTCTAGGTCCATTCTCATGGACACATGTCAGCCCACCCCAGGACTTTAGAAGTAAGCTTTCCCATGAATCCTGTCAGATGGCCCAACAAGATTCTCTTAATATACTGAAAGCTGAATGACTTTTTCTGCTGAAACCAATATATAAAGACTAGTAAAGCTGACCACTTTTCAAATATGCAGACATCAACACACAAGGCCACAAAGATCACAAATAATCAGAGAAACACAATACCATCAGAAAAACAAAATAAAGCACCAATTACCAACGGTAGAAATGGAAATCTGCAAATGGCCTGACAAATAATTCGAAAAAAATTGTCTTGAAGAAACTTGGTATTCTCAAAGAAAACACAGAGAGAAAACTGAGCCAACTGAGGAAAACAATACATGAACAAGATGAGAAGTTTAACAATGAGATGCAAGCCATAAAAAAATAGAAATTTTGACATTGAAAAACACAATGACTGAACAGAATAATTCAAAGGAAAGCATCCAGAGAAGATTTGGTCAAGTAGAAGAAATCATCAGTAACCTCAAAGACAGGTAATTTGAAATTCACCTGTCAAGGGAACAAAAAGAAAAACAATAAAACAAGTAAAGAATGCCTGTGAGAATTATGGGACACCATCAAGTAAATCAACACAGACCTTATGGGAAGTCTAGAAGAAGCAGAGAAGGAGAGGAGGTGTGAAAGGTGCAGGAAGCGACCAGAGGGGCGGCTCCCAAACTGGCCCTGACACACAGGACGACAAAGGCCCTCGGTCCGGCCTCTGCGAGCACAATTCCCCGCGCGCCAATTTCAAACCTCCCTCTCGCGTCAGTTTCAAACCTTCCCAGGCGCATCAATTTCCAGCCTTCCCGCCTGCAAATTTCAAACCTGCAAGCCTCCAATCCGTAGCCAGCTTTGTGATGCGTCCAATAGGACCAGAACGCGGCGTTGGCCCCACCCTGCTCCCAGGCAGCTCCTCCAATAGGAGCAGAGCACGGCCCCTTCCGGCCCCTGTCGGGCTGATAAATACAGCCCTCTCCCCGCAACTCTCTCTCTCTCTCGTCTCTCTTTCTGTCTCTGTCTCTAGGTCCCTGTCCCTCTCTCTCGGTCTCTCTTTCTGTCTCTCTCTGTCGCTCTCTCCCTCTCGCAGCTCTCTCCCCGCCTCTCTCCCACTTCCTCTCTCTCTCTCTCCACAGACCCTTTCCCTTTTCCCTTGCAACAGCCACTTCAATAAATCTCTTGGTCCTGGCCAGGTGTGGAGTCATTACTGGCGCCAAACTTCTTACAAGGTGGACAATTTTTTTAAAATAGCAACTGAGAACATCTATAATATGGAGAGAGAAATGAGCATTCAGATCCCTGATATGCAAATAAATACAAATGTTCTAAACATAAAGAGATCTTCAAGACATATTTAAAAATTTTGAGAACAGCAAAAGAAAATGCAATTTGTTATACAAGGAAATCTCCATGAAACACACAATTCTCAAAAAAAACTTTGCAGACTAGGAAAAAAAGAGATGATATATTTTAAGTACTGAAAGAAAAACAAAACTGCCCACCAAGATTATTACACACATCAAAGCCATTGTCATTCAGAAATAAAAGAGAGAGACAAACATTCTCAGACAAATAAAAACTGTGGCAGTTCATTACCACCAGACTTGCTTTGCAAGAAATATAAAGAAAATTCTTCAAGTTGAAACAAAAGCATGGTAACAACATGAAAGCATACAAAAGTATAAAATTCATTGTAAAGGTAAAAATATAGTCAAAGTCAGAATCCTGTAATGGTGGTGCCTAAGTCACTTTTAAATTCAGTTTGAGGTTTTTTTAAAGTATTAAAAAATTATTATAGCTAAAATGTGCTAGTGGGTACACTATATAGGAAGATGTAAACTATGTCATTAGTAATATAAAATGTGGAAAGCTAGAAAGTTAAAGTGTGGTGTTTTTGCTTGTGGTCAAAGTCAAGCTGTAATTAGCTTAAAATTGATTGTTATAATATTTAGATACTTTATGTAAGCTCTATGTTAACCATAAAGAAAAAAACATGTAGTTGACACACAGAAGGGAAAGGAATTGGGGACTAAAATACACCACTACAAAAATTATCAAATCACAAATAAAAGCAAGGAAGAAGAAAGAAACAAGAAAAGAGCAAAATAGTGAAAAAAAATTTAATGGCAGTAACAGGTCTTTACCTACTGATGTGTACTTTAAATGTAAATGGATTAAATTCTTTTATCAAAAGAATTGAATGTATAAAAATTATACAATTCACCTATATGCTGCCTGCAAGAGATTCACTTTAAGGATATGCATAGGTTGAAAGTAAAGGGATGAAAAAAAAATTCCATGCAAATGTTGAACAAAAGACATCAAAGTGGCTATACTTATAACAGACAAAACAGATTTTAAGTAAAAAACTGTGATAAAAGATAAAGATTATTATATAATGATAAAATGATTCATCAAGAGGCTATAACAACTGTAAATATATATGCTCCCCAAATTGAAGCATATAAATACATAAAACAAATATTAAAAGAAATGAAAGAAAAAAATGGGTGGCAATAAAATAATAGTAAATAAATTCAAAAGCTCACTCTCAGCAATACATAGGTTATATGGGGAAAAAATTAATTTAAAAAGTGGAATTGATAAACACAACAGAACAAAGTGAATTGACAGACATAAACAGAGCCTTATGCCCAAAAGCAGCAAAATACACACTCTAAGTGCATAAGGAACATTCTCTGGAATACACCATGTTAACTACAAAATAATTCTTAATGCATTTTTCTTAATTTATTATTATTATAAAGATGTGGGGTACAATTTAGGGTTAGTTTTACAAACATTGATTATGCAGGTACCCTTGTTGATGAGGTATGTCCTCCCTCCCCTTGCAGTTACCCTCAACTGCCAATCCCATCCCACCCCACCCCAGCCCCTCGACTGTTTCCCATTACTGCCAATTGCTTTCTTATAGTATTATAATTGTTCAAGACCCACTTATGAGTGAGAACATGTAGTATTCTGTTCTTGTTTCTGTGATAGATCACTGAGTATGAGTGACTCCAAATCCATCCAAGTTGCTGCAAAGTTCATATATTTGTCCCTTTTTATGACTGCATAATATTCCATTATGTACATGTACCACATTTTTTAAAATCCAGTCCAGCTTCAATTGACAACACAGTTGGTTCCATGTTTTTGCTATTGTGAATAGTGCTGTAATAAACATGCATGTGCAGGTATCTTTTTTGTAGAATGATTTTAGTTCCTCCGTGTGTATTCCCAATAGGAGGATTGCTGGGTCATATGGAAGGTCAGTTTCTAGTTCTTTCAGAAATCGCCACACTGTCTTCCAAAAAGGTTGCACTAGTTTGCATTCCCAACAGCAATGTAGAAGTGTTACTTTTTCTCCAGATCCTTGCCACCATCTTCTGTTGTTTGTTTTATTAATGGTGGCCATTCTTACTGGGGTTAGATGGTATCTCAATGTGGTTTTTATTTGTATGTCTCTGATGATGAGTGAGGCTGAGCACTTTTTCATGCCTTTTGCCCACTTTTTAAAGGGGCTGCTTGTTTGTTTTTTTCTTTCAGTGTGTTTGAGTTCCTTGTACATCTTAGGTGTTAGGCCATTGTCAGATATACAGTTGACAAATAATTTTTCTCATTCTGAACTGTCTACCTGCTCTCTTGATGGTTGCTTTTGCATTGCAGAAGATCATTAGTTTGATGAGGTCCCACTTGTCTATTTTATTTCTTAAAATATTGGCCTCTATGGTTCTGAATAAGATTTGGCTGCCAGTTCCAATTTCCTTAAGGGTTTCTCCTGTGTTTTCTAAGTTTCTTACAGTTTGGGGTTTTACGTTTAGGTCTTTGATCCATTTAGAGTTAATTTCTGTATATGGTGATAGGTAGGGATCCTGTTTCAATCTTCTGCATGTGGTCAGCCAGTTTTCCCAGCATGATTTACTGAACAGGTTTTCCTCTCCCTAGTGGTTGTTGTTGGATGCTTTGTCAAAGACGAGTTAGTTGAGGAATTGAGGTTTTGCTTCCGGAATCTCTATCCTGTTACATTGGTCTATGTGCCTGTTCTTGTACCAATACCACGCTGTTTTGATTACCGTAGCCTTATAGTAAAGTTTGAAGTTTGGAAGTGTAATACCTCCTGCTTTGTTTCTTTTGCTAAGGATTGTTTTAGCTATTCATGGTCGTTTATGTTTCCATATGAATTTCTGTATTGTGATTTCCAGGTCTGAGAAGAATGATGTTGGTAACTTAATGGGTATTGCGTTGAATCTGTAGATTGCCTTTGGTAGGATGGACATCTTAACAATGTTGATTCTTCCTATCTATAAGCATGGAATATTTTTCCACTTGTTTGTGTCTACTTGAATTTCTTTGAGCAGTGTTTTGTAGTTCTCATTGTAAAGGTCTTTCACTTCTCTGGTTAGGAAGATACCAAGGTATTTCATTTTTTGTGTGTGTCTATTGTGAGTGGGATTTGCTTTTTATTTGGATCTCTGCCTGCTTATTGTTGCTGTATAGGAATACAAGTGTGTTTTGTGCATTTATTTTGTACTCTGAGACTTTGCCAAAGTCATTTATCAGGGTAAGCAGGTTTTTGACAGATTCTCTTGGATTTTCAAGGTATAGGATCATATCATCAGCAAAGAGGGATAACTTGACTTCCTCTTTTCCTATTTGGATATCTCTGATTTCCTTGTCTTGTCTAATTACCCGAGCTAGGACTTCCAACACAATGTTGAACAAGAGGGGTGAGAGTGGGCAGGCTTGTCTTGTTCCAATTTTCAGGGGAAATGTTTCCAGTTTCTGTCCATTTAGCAATATGTTAGCTGTGGGTTTATCATAGATGGCACTTATTATTTTGAGGTATGCTCCCTCTATACCTAGGTCTTTGAGGGTTTTTATCAAGAAGGGATGCTGTGTTTTATCAAAAGTTTTTTCTGCATCTAATGAGATAATCATGTGTTTGTTGTTTTTACTTCTCTTGATGTATTTAATTACACTTATGGTTTTGTGAATGTTAGGCCAGCCCTGCGTCCTGGGGATGAAGCCTATTTGGTCATGGTGGATGATTTTTGAGATGTATTTTGGGATCTGATTTGCTAGAATCTTGTTAAGGATTCTTGAATCTATGTTCATAAGGGATATTGGCCTGTAGTTCTCTTTTTTTGTTGAATCTTTACCCAGTTTTGAGATCAGTGTGATGTTAACTTTGCAAAATGATTTGGAGAGAATTCCATCTTTCTCAACTGCCTGGAATACTTTTAGTAGGATGGGTATCAGCTCCTCCTTATACAGTTTGTAGAATTCTGCTGGAAAACCATCCGGTCCAGGGCTTTTTTTTTTGTAGGTAGTTTTCGTAAGACAGAGTCCATTTCCTGGGTTGTTATTGGTCTATTTAGTGTCTCAATATCTTCTTGTTTTAAGCTGTGGAGATTATGTGATGTCAGAAAGTCCTCCATTTTATTTAGGTTATCAAGTTTGTCTCCATATAGATGTACATAGTAATCTCTGATAATCTTTTGTATTTCTTCGGGGTCAGTTGTGATTTGATCTTTTGTGTTTCTCATTGTGTTTATTTGAGCTATTTCTCTCTTTTTCTTGGTCATTCTGGCTAGGGGCCCATTAATCTTGTTAATTCTTTCAAAGAACCAACTTTTTTTTTCCTGATGTTTTCTATGATATTTTTGTCTTCTGTGTCCCATATTTGGGCTCTTATTTTTGTGATTTGGATTCTTCTGCTAAAGTTGGGGGTTTGATGATCTTCTCTTTCCAGCTCCCTTAGGTGATTTGTTAGGCTCTCCACTTGCAATCTTTCCATTTTCTTGATGTGTGCTCGTAGAGACATAAATTCCCCTCTTAGAACTGATTTCATGGCATCCCAGAGGTTTTGGTAAGATGTTTCTTCATTTTCATTTGTTTCCAGGAATCTTTCAATTTCTGCTTTAATTTCAGTGTTGACCCAGTAGTTGTTCAGCATCATGATGTTTATTGTCCATGTCTTTGTGGGCTTTGGGGAAATGTTGTTGGTTTTGATATTTATTTTTATTCAACTGTGGTCTGAAAATGTGCATGGCAAGATTTCAACCTTATGGAATTTGTTTATGCTTGATTTATAGCAAAGATATGATCAATTTTGGAGTATGTTCCATGTGGTGACGAGTAGAATGTATATTCTGTGGTCGTTGGATGGAACAATCTGTAGGTGTCTATTAAGTCCATTTCACTGAGTGTCAAGTTTAGGTTCTGGATCTCTTTGTTGGTTTTTTGCCTCGGTGATCTATCTAGGACAGTCAGTGGGGTATTCAGGTCCCCTGCTCTAGTGGTGTTAGAGTCAATATCTTTTTTTGTAGTTTATTTAGTAGTTGCTTTATAAATGCTGGTGCTCCTCTGTTGGGTGCATATATGTTTAGGATGGATATTTCTTGCTGATGGATTGAACATTTTATCATTATGTAGTGTCCTTTTGCAACTTTTTAAATTTTTGATAGCTTAAAGGTTGTTTTGTCTGATATTAAGATTGCAACCCCTGCCTTCTTTTATGATCCTTTTGCCTGGAAACTCGTTTTCCATCCTTTAACTTTGAGTCTGTGTGCGCCCCTTGAAGTGAGATGAGTCTTCTGGCTGCAGCAAATAATTGGGTCATGATTTTTCATCCAGTCTGCAATTCTGTGTCTTTTCAGCGGTACATTTAATCCATTCACATTCAAGCTGATTATTGAAATGTGATTGCTTATCCCTGTAATGAGGTTCTTATAAAGCCTTTTCTTCATTTGCTTGTTTTCTTTTGGCTTTGGAGTTCATGTACGTGTGTATTTTCAAGTTTCTAGTTACACTGTATTCTTTGTTGATTCTGTGCTCTGCTGTTCTGTTGGAAAGTGTGCGGTCATTCTTTCTTTTTCTTTCTTCTGTGCTTAATATATTTTTAAGTGTCCCCTGCTGAGCTGGTCTGGAAGCTGCATGATCTCTTAGGTATTGGATGTCTGGGAAGGATTTTAATTCACCATCACTGATGAAGCTGATCTTGGCTGGATAGGAAATTACTGGTTGAAATTGTTTATCTTTGAGGATTTTGAATATAGGACTCCAGTCCCTTCTTGCTTGTAGTGTTTCTGACAATAGGTCCATTGTTATTCTGATTGGTTTTCCCCAGTAGGTAGTCTGATCTTTCTCTTTTGTTGCTTTTAGGATTTTTTTCTTTTGTGCCTACTTTGTGTAGGCAATTACTATGTGTCTAGGGGTTGGTCTTCTCATTTGATGTCTTGTGAGGGGTTCTTTGTATCTCTTGCACTTGGTTGGTCACATCTCTGATGAGATGGGGAAAGATTTCTTGGATTACCTCCTGGAATATTAGCTCCAAGTTGTTCTCATTTTCCCTTTCTTCTTCAGGGATATCAATCAGGTGTAGGTTCAGTCTCCTGATATAATTGCATATCCCTTGTGGGTTTTGTTCTTTCTTTCTGGGTCTTCTTTCTATGTTTTTTACAGATCTGGTTAATTTCATGTTCTGGTCTTCAAGTCCTGAGATTCTTTCTGGAGCTAGATTAATTCTGCTTGTTATTTTGTTATTTATTTCCTGGATGAATTGTTTTATTGCCAAAATCTCTGTTGCAAGTTCTTTCAGTGTTGTATCTTGTCTTTCTTGAGTCTCATTCACTTTTTCCATTCATTCCCTACTCCCTGTTGTATTCTGGGGGACAGTCATTGGTGACTTCCATTGTTTGGGCACCAAAGTATGATTTTTCAGGAGTTTTATCTTTGGTAGACTTGAAATTTCCTGCGGTCTTCCTTTGACTTTTCCTCATTTGTGGCAGATCTCTTGTTTTTCTTTTAGTTCTGTTATTCAATGTCAGTGGGAGAGGCTTTCCATTCTGATGTTTGCTCAGTCCTCTATTCTTCCCTTATCTGGGCCCTGAATTTGTTCTATTTGGGAATAGGATGGTGGATGGGAAGCTTTGTGGTCTCTTGTTGTTTTTGAAATTTGAATAAAGTGGGGGATGGGGCAGTAGGTATCAGATACTACTTGCAAATTAAAATGTTCACTTATTGTGGTATGTGTTCTCTGAGACCTATTCCTCACCACCACTCTATATGACCATGCAAAGCAGAAACAACACATACTGTAAAACAAACAGGATTATTAACAACAGAGCAAAAGAAAAAAAAACACAACAAAAAAACCAAGAAAACTAAACACACACACACATGCCTAGCACAAAGTGAAAAGAGAAGAAAGACAGAAAGATCAAAGGGTGGTGGTGAGCAACTCAAGTGGAACCCTCACACATATAATGACACATTGACACATACCTGAAACTATAAAAAGTGAAAATGAAAAAAAAATCCCAGAAGAACAAAAAAACAATGACCAACAACAACAAAATTGAAAGATGAACACTTAATCATTCACATGCACACATTAACAGAAAATGACAAATAAAAGAAGAGAGAAATAGGAAAAACAAAGAAAAATAAATTGGGGGGGGATGCAGACCAAACCCTCACATACACATTCATGCACAAAGGAAAAAATATTTCTTAAATAGTTGAACTAACAAACAGACAAAAAAAATTTAAAAATTAAAAAATAATTTAAAAAATTTTAAAAACAACAAAAATCTCCTGCCTTCTTGCTGCAGCCTCTGTAATTTTTCCTCTAATCAGGTATCTCCAGCATTGCCACCTCTTTCACTCTCTCCTCAGGGAATGAAGCAGGGAAGGAGGAGGGGCAGTGGAGGTGGGTGGGGCTGCAGACCTCCCCTCCCACTCTCCTATGGTCAGGGAGATCTCCTCCAGTGGAGAGGTATGGGATTGTCTCTTCCCCAGATATTCACTTTTGCAAGGGGTATCCCAGCCAGGCCTATCCTGGAATGGAGTTCTTCTATTGCCTGACATCCAGGCTCTGCCTGGATTTGTCCCTCCCAGTCACGGCCCAGCTGTGTGGGTCTGACGTTCAGAGGATTTCTGAGGAGGAGGAGGGTTGGGTCAGCTCTGGACTCACCACTGATCTCTTTGGAGTTCTTCCTCATCCTTTTCTTGCCACACTCTTTGTCCTGCAGCTAGATCAGGGTAGGGGGTGGGGCGCCTGGAAATCAGCACTCCTCAGGTCCCTCTGAAGTTTATGCTCTCAGGATATTCCCTCTGGATCATGGTTAACCCCTGAGGAGTTGATCCCCCAGCATAGAGATTGAATCTGTTGGTCCATGGTGAGCAAGTCAGAGTACTTCCTTGCCCCGCCTTCAAGATGGTGGTGGGGTGCCTCTTTTGTCCTCTTCTGAGGGAACTTGTCTCTGGACACCATCTGCAGCCCCTGCCAGTGCCCTGCCAGGTGCTGAAGTGGTAAGGCAAAGCCCAGAGCAGTCTCTCTCCTACTTCAGTCATGAGGGAACGCCTGGGAGATAAGTTTCTCCCCGCCACTTTTTCAAAGGAAAACTTCTGTTTGTTTTTTAAAAAATGGCACTCTACTTCTGTGACCTGGGAAGAGCCTAGGACTAAGTAGAGAAGCTGCAGCACTATCTGTTGCACCATGGGCCTGACCACCCACTCACAAGCCCCACTTAGACAGTCTTTCCCAGTATTTCTTTCCTAGGTAGGGTTTGTTGATTCAAAAAAAAGGAAAAGAAAAAGAAAATGGCACTTAGCTTCTGCATCCTGGGAATTGCTGGGTTCCAAGTCCAGCTATTGTGGCACCAGCCGCTATACCAGGAGAGCCCTGGCCACTAGCTCCCTAGCCCCGGGGACTTAGTCAACACTCACACACCCACTAACTTACCAGCATGCACACACAATTTTCCATACACTCCCTCACTCACACCGGGCTCACATAGTCTGACTGGCTTCGCCGCCATCTTCCCTGCCCCTCTTAATGCACCTTTACAAACTGAATTGCTATCAAGTATCTTTTTTATACACAATGATGTAAACCAGAAATCAGTAACAGGAGAAAAGTTGGGAAATCTACAAATACATATGAATTTTTTAAAAACCTCATTGCTGAGCAACCAGGGAATCAAAGAAGAAGTAAAATGTTAAATAAAAAAGAACTTGATGCAAGCCAAAGAAGAAACATATAATCAAAACTTATAATGAAGGACATCTACTTAGGAACAAAAAAGATTTCAACTAAACAAACTAACTTTATACATTAAGGAAGGGGAAAAAGAAGAACAACTTAAGTCCAAAGTTAGTAAAAGAAGGAAAATAATAAAATTGGAGCAAAAATAAGTGACACAGAGACTAGAAAAACAAAAGAAAAATATCAATTTTAAGTAATAGTTCCTTCTTTAAAGGATAAACAAAATTGAGAAATCTTTCACTAGACTAAGAAAGAGAACACTCAAATAGAATCATAAATAAAAGATGAGCCATCACAAATGATACCACAAAAATACAAGTTATCAAATAAGTTATTGTGAACAATTTTATGCCATCAGATTTGATAATCCAGAGGAAATGGATGAATTCCTAGAAATATGCAGCCTATCAAGACTGTTAATTTATTAAGAAATGGAAAAACTAAACAGACCAATAATGAGTAAGGAAGTTGACTCAGTAACTTAAAAAAAGCAAAACTCTCAACAAAATAAAGCCCAGGACCTGATGACTTCATTGGTGAATACTTCCAAACATGTAAAGAGGAATTAATGTTAATCTTTCTCAAATTGAAGAGAAAGTAACACTTCCAAACTCATTTTATGAGGCCAGCATTACCTTGATATCAAGTCAGACAAGTATACTATATGAAAAAAAATTATAAGCCATTATCTCTGATGAATAGAAATGCAAAAATCCTCTACAAAATACTAGCACATCAAATCAACAGTCCATTAAAAAAAAACCATGCATCATGATCAAGTGGTATTTGTCCCTGAAATGCAAGGATGGTTCAACATTGCAAATCAATTGATGGGATGTACCATATTTTAATAATGAAAAATGAAAATCACATAATGTCAATGGATGAAGAAAAAACATTTGACTAAGTTCACATCCATTTATGATAGGAATCCTCAACAAATTAGGTATAGAACCAGTTGATCTCAACATAATAAAGGACATATATGACAGGTTCACAGCTTATAGTATACTGTAATGGTGTATTGGGAACAAGACAAGGATGCTCACTCTCACAATGTCTATTTAACAAAGTACTTGAAATCCCAGTCAGAAAAATAGGCAGTAAAAGGAAATAAAAGCATCCAAATTAGAAAATAAGAAGTAAAATATTCTTTTTGCAAAAGACATGATCTTATATACAGAAAACTCTAATGAATTCATCTAAAAACTGTGAGAATTACTAGTACACAAATTCAGTAAAGTTGCAAGATAAAAATTCAGTATACAAAAAACAGTTATGCATTTATATATCAGCAATGATCTATCTGAAAAAAATACTAAGAAAACAATCTCAGTTAAAGTAGCATAAAAATACTTCTGGATAAATTTAAACAAGGAGATGAAAGACCTATTACAATGAAAGATATAAAACAATGATGAAAGAAATTGAAGAAGACATACAGAATGAAATCAATATTGCCAAAATGTCTATATTCGCCAACAGATTTAATACAATTCTTATTAAAATTTCAATGGAATTTTTCACAGGAATAAAAAAAAAAAAACTACCAAAATTTGAATGGAACCACAAGAGAGCCTAAATAGCCAAGGCAATCTTGAGTTATAAAAACAAAAACTAGAGGCAACACACTACTTTATTTCAAATTATATTACAAAAATTATAGTAGTCAAAACAATACAGTATTGACATTTAAAAAAATAGACATGTCATCCAATGGGACAGAATGGAGAACCCAGAAATAAATTAACACACATTTAGGTTTAATTTATCTTCAATAAAGCTGCCAAGAATAAAAAATGGGTACCCTCTTAAATAAAAAAGGGTAGTCTTTTCAATAAAGAGCATTGGGAAAATGAAAAATACACATGTAGAGGAAAAACATGGACCCTTAGCTCATGCCATATACAAGAAATAAACTCAAAATGGACTAAAACTTTGAACATAGGACCTGAAGCTGTACAAATTCTAAAAGAAAATTCAGGGAAAACCTGTATTTGGTCTGGGTGATAATGTTTTTGCATATAATATCAAAGGCACTGTCATTTAAAGTAAAATAGACAAATCAAATTGCATCCAATTAAAGTCTCTGCACAGCAAAGGAAACAGTCAACAGAGTAGAAAGCATACAGAATAGGAGAAAATATTTGCAAATCATATATATGATAAGGGACCAATATGCAAATTATTTAAAGACCTCATGCAAGTCAATAATAAGAAAACCAATAAACCTATTGAAATGGGCAAAAGATCTGGATAAACATTTTTCCAAAGAAGGACTATAAATGGTCAACTTGCATATTCAAAGTGTTCCACATCACTAATCATCAAGACATACAAGTCAAAACCACAATGAAATATCATCTCATACCCATTGATAACTTTAGTTTTTTAAAAATTGGAAGTGAAGTGTTAGAGAGTATGCAGAATATTGAAACCTGATATAACCTGTTGTATAGAACCCTGATACCAACATTGTTGGTATCATGGAAAACAGATACCATCATGGAAAACAGAATGGAGTTGTTCAAAATTTGATCAAGCAATTCTATTTCTAAGTATACAAATCCAAGGGTAATGAAATCAGAATCTCAAAAAAAAAAAAAAAATGTACTCATGACATTGCAGCATTATTTACAATAGCCAAGATATGATATGGACTCTAGATAAATTTCAACAAATAAAGAAAATATAGTGCATACATACATGTAGAAAAATAAATAATTAAATTTTTTCAGCCTTAAAAAGTAAAGAAATCCTGTCATTTTCCACAGCATGGAGACCTTTATACCTTAGTATAAGACCATTATACCTTAGTATACAGAAAACTCTAATGAATTCATCTAAAAACTGTGAGAACTAGTATTCAAATTCAGTGAAGTTGCAAAATAAAAATTCAGCATACAAAAATCAGCTATGCATTTATATATCAGCAATGATCTATCTAAAAAATATTAAGAAAACAATCTTATTAAAGTAGCATAAAAATACTTCTGGATAAATTTAAACAAGGAGATGAAAGACCTATAATTCTGAAAGATATAAAACAATGATGAAAGATATTGAAGATATTGAATTAAGCCAGGCATAGATCAACAAATACTGCATGATCTAATATAAGAAATCCAAAAATTGAACTCATGGGAGCACAGAGCAAAATGGTTATCAGGGGATGAGGGATAGAAGGAATGAGAAGGTTTTTTTTATTCATAAAGTACAAAGCTTAAGTTATACAGGATAAATAATTTCTGGGGATCTAATGTACACTGCGGTAACCACAGGAAGTAGTACTGTATTATATTCTTGAAATTTTCTAGAAGAGTAAATCTTAAATGTTCTCAATACTCCACACACACAAAAAGACAACCATCTGAGGTGATGGATATGCTAATTAGCTTGACTGAGACTATCTCTATGCAATGTGTGTGTTTATCAAGAATCATATTGTGCACCTTAAACATACACAATTTTTATTTGCCTATTGCACTTCAATAAAGCCAAAAAAAATAACTGAATGACATTGCTCAATTTATTTTACTTTTACATGCATGACTCCATACGGATAACAAGTAGAGGAACTATTAGGTAAAGCCTTATTATATCCAATTTCACCAGTAACTTACCCCTGTGTGCCACTTTTTCCTCTAAACATGACTAAGATTTAGTGGATTCACACATAAATTTTGTCAACCTAGCAAAGCAAGATTGATTTATATGGAGTGGACCTGGGAAAACTTATATGGGTTTTCTAAGACTCTTACCTGCCTCGACTGGTGTAGCCACACTTTCACAAGCAGAACAGAAAAAAAACTGCAGGCTTCCCATTTTGCACGGTTATCACTTGGAATGGAGGTGAGAATAGATTCCCCTGGCAGATTAGTTAAACGAGCAGTGTGTCTCACTTCACTTCAGAAAGCAGGTCAGAAACTGCTCAGAAGTGAGGCATGCCTTGGTCCTCATCCCAACTCACACTGGCCACCAGAGCAACAGGGAACTTGACGTCAATGGGGCCACATGGAGCCATGTGAAAAATCAAACATACAGTCATCACACGAAATTTATTCTCCTTTCCATCCCTCCCCTTCAGGTTGTATGTTTAGACTTAGCGTTAGATTAGCCTTTGACAACAGAAATTACGCCATTAAAAAGACACATTATTGCATAATGGCAAGGTCATCGCTTTAAGTTTTAAAAAGTCTAGGTCTATTTTTCATTACTTTGACTTGAGAAAATTACTTAATTTCTCCAGTTCTCGTGTCATACTGAAGCTATTATGCCAACAATAGTGGTTTGATTTGGAAAGACAGCTATGTCAATTACTTGTCACCTTCTACATGTTCCATATGAGGCAACTCATATTATTTAACTGTAGTTCCCATAATTGTAACTTTGAACCTCTGCTGTTGGTAAAGGGGGTTCCCAAAAAAATCAGAATTAATTTTTGGAGGGCAGGCCCCTTGCAGCATAGACTTTCCTTACTAGTTAATTGTTCTTGCAACCCATCGGCATTAGTGTAGGGACTAGTGTTATTCTGAGAGGCTGCATTAGGCTTCAGTGAAATTTTTTTTTTTTGAGATTATTTCAAAGCATTTTCCCATTCATTATGGGTGATTTATGAGTGCATCTGCCCATACCACACTGAGTGTTCAGTGGTTTTTGACCAAAAACGATGTGCTCTTCCATACCCTATCCTTCCTAATCACCCCATTTCTCCTTGTATGACTTTCTTTTCTGTTTGTTTCCCCGGTTGAAAAAAGTCCTCAAAGGAAAATGTTTTCCCAGTATGGAAAAGGTGAAACAAAAAAAAGCAGGAGCGCTAAAAGACATCAAAATTGACGAGTTCCACAACTGTTTTGACCAGTGGACAAAGTGTCTCGATAGGTATATTGCACAGAATGGAGAGTACTCTGAAGGTGACTGAAGCTAAAACGTGTAAGAATAAATATACAATATTTTTAAAATATGTTGCATTTTGGGGCGTCCCCCCTTGTATTCCTCAGGTAATGATGCCTCCTCATGGAAACATGTATTTGTTTGCTAGGGCTGCAATGGCAAAAGACCTCAAACTGTGTGGCTGAAATAACCGAAAGTTACTCTCTTACAGTTCTGAAGTCTGAAAGTCCAGTAGTATCAAGGTGCCAACAGGACTGGTTTCTTCTCGTCTTGCAGATGACTGTCTTTTTGTGTGTCCTCACATTACATTTTCTCTGTGTGTACACATCCCTGGTGTTTCTTCCTCTTCTTGTAAGGATACCTGCCATTCCGAATTATGGTTTCACTTTGCTGTCCTTATTTAACCTTGACTAATTATAAAGTTTCCATCTCCAAATATATTCACATCAGGGTTTAGGGCTTCAACACAGGAATTTGGGGGAAACATAATTTAGTCCATCACATGTGTTGGTCAAACTGATCAGACCAATGGAGATGGCTCATTTTTAACTTTCAGTGATTCTTCTATATGTTTCTGAAGAACATATGATCTTGAAGCAGAGCCTAGTTCCAGTTCTATTTCTTTATTAAAGTTCTGTTTCCAAGATTCTTTTTGCCCTTAGTATGTGTACTCTTAAAAAAATTAGATAATTGGTTAAAACCATTGGATTAAAAACTATCCCCATGTCAAAGGCAATGAAATACCATTTCGATGCTATTATTGATACTGTCTTCTTTAACAAATGTACAGGTTATTTTTACTTTCTCAGGGAATTTTTGATGAACATGAAATATTCATAGAGGACGGATAATATTTAAATGACATCGTTAAATAATTAAAAATGTGAAGATCTCCACTGAGAATTGCTACATTAAGGCTGAGAGTACATTCTCATTACTGTGCTCAATTTCTGAGATTGTATAATAAAAGGAGCTTCTGAGTAATTTCTCTATGCTATTAATAAGGGAGTGGAAATCTACCTTTGGAGAGATTTAAAATTCACATTAGATTTTCAGCAAAATGATTATAAAAATATTCTTGAATAAATATGGGAACTTAAAATCAAGTGCAATATGTAATCAATAAATAATATACTAAAGGTTAGCAATTCCAAATATTAGTATGAATAAAGTGCAAAAAGTATTTCAGCATTCAAAGGACTGAGTTTAGTAGTTTTTGATATGAAACTTGCCAAGTACATACTCTGTTTCCATATTTTATAAACTAATGTAGAACTGGTTTATGGTTATATCTACTTGTACAGAGCATGACAACAAAAAAAGAAGGAAAGGTAAGATGTTGAGCACTTGATTATCCAATTTGTCTGTAAAGTGAACATAACTCTATTTTACAGGTAAAGAAAATGAAACTAGAAATGACTAAATGAATTGACTAGAGTCACACGAATAGTAGATGGCAAAGACAGTTATCTAAAACCCAAGCCTATGTAAACTTTATTGCCTTGTCTGAATATAATGGTATCATACCCTGAAATGAAAAATGAAGGATGGAAGTAAAGTTTGCTGTGAGGTTGTGTGAACTTTTCAAAACCATAAAATTTCTGCAAATTAAACGGGGATTCACAAACGAGTTTATTATTATGACTTACTATTCCCAAACTATTGCAAGATATTTTTTCCTAACCACTTATCGGCTAGAAGTATCCATTTATTATTTCTATACATTTGAAGTGTAAATTATTCATTAAGTATAAATTTCTATTATTTTGCAAGGCTACCATGAATCTCGAGAAAAATATAGAATCATTAATATTACAAGTGAATGAATGGCATTTATCAAAAGTTTGATATATATTCAGAAATATGCTTAAGGCTATGAAGAATCAGAAAAGCTACTTAAACAATACATAATAGGCAGTTTCTCCTTTTATACTTATATTGTAAATAAAATATTTTGAAATGTGATGATTATAATATATTAAAAACAGCCACAGAATTTGAGTGGCAGAAAATACTCTAAGCATAGCACATATGATCACACAGGTACATACAGTAAAGACAATCCTTCCTTACTTATAGCCTCAGTTTCCTACCACTCTTGCTTACTGACATCTTGAAAGCTATGTGTTTTTCCCCCACATTATTCAAGTACCCTTTCAAAATTTATCACTGTCTTCCACATCAACAAACCTAGCAGCTTTGCTTCTCACTGTTCTCTGAAATATTTATTACTGAGAATCTCATTTTTAAAATTTTGGCCTCTCTTGAATGCCATGACACTCTATCATCTGAGCTTTTCTCCCATCTCTATGATACTATCTCTTCCCAATTTGCTACTCTTTATTTTTCATTTAACCGAGAGTGTCAAGAATCTGTTTAATCATAACAATCCCAGGCACTTCCATGACCTTGATTAGTATCTTACTATGCAATGTGAAAAGTTTTTAAAGCACATGCAGACAATACAGTGATGCACTTTTATCAAATATTTATTAAGCATCTACTCTTTTAAAAATATTTATTTTATTTTATTTATTTTGAGTTAGAGTCTCACTCCATCACCCAGGTTGGAGTGCAGTGGCATGCTCACAGCCACCCCGCCGTCCACCTCCTGGGTTCAGGCATCCTTCCACCTCAGATTTCTAGACAGCTGGAACTACAGGGGCATGCTACCATGCCCAACTACTTTTTTTGTTGTTGCTATATTGTAGTTGCCCAAGCTCTTCTTGAACCATGAGCTCAGGCAATCCCCTCACCTCGGCTTCCCAAAGTGCTGGGATTACAGGCTTGAGCTATCGCGCCCAGCCAAGCATCTACTCTTTGATAGGTACTGCTGAGATGATGACTACAATTAGAGAGGCAAAGTAAATTCTGCTGTTCTATTGCATGGTAAGGTGATGATGGCTAGCAGTAAGGTATTACAAAATAACTAAAAGAGAGGCTTTTGAATGCTCTCACCACACACAAAAATGACAGATGCAGGAGGTAATAAATATGCTAATTATCCTGATTTGATCATTACACAACATATATGCATCAAAACACCAAATTGTACACCATAAATATGTATAATTATATTATAAACAGAAATGAAACAGGAATCTATGCACTCACAGAGTCTTGTTCCTTAGTGATGGTGGAGAAATGAGTCCCTTAATCTACAAAAATAATTTTTATAGTAAAATGAAAAACAAAAGTAAAAAGGAGGGCAAGGAAGATCGTAAGGCAAAGGAAGACAGGTGTTAAAACTGTGCTTATAAAAATTTCAAAAACATGGAACCAACCATGTTGTCCACCGAAGCTGGACTGGATAAAGAAAATGTGGTACATATACATAATGGAGTATTATGCAGTCATAAATAAGGACAAATATGTGGACTTTGCAGCAACTTGGATGGATTTGGAGTCGATCATACTCAGTGATCTATCACAGAAACAAAGAACAGAATACTATATGTTTTCACTCATAAGTGGACCTTGAACAATTATTATAATACTTTAAGAGAGGGACTGGCAGTAGTGGGAAACTTTCAGGAAGAGGGGTGGGATTGGCAGTTGAGGGAAACTGCTAGGGGAGGGAGGGGCATATCTCATCCACAAGGGTGCCTGCATAATCAATGCTTGTATATTTAACCCTAAATTGCACCCCACTTCTTTATAATAAAAAAAAGTTTAAATGACCATCACAGCTTCCATTTCTCAAGACCATGTTCATAAAAGAGCAAAAAATATTGAACTTTTACATTTTAAAGTATCATGTTAAGATGCAAGTGAAAGAAAACTCCATGGAATAATGATTTAATTCAGCTTAGTGGGACCTTTTTTTTCTCTTCTGCTTCAAAAAAAACCCCTCACCTCAGGAGAAAAGTTTTCAGCCTTTTCCCATCAAGTATGATGTTAGCTGTGGGTTTGTCATTTATGGATTTTATTGCGTTGAGGTACACGTCTTTTGTACCTAATTTGTTAGGAGTTTTAGCATGAATGGATGTTGAATTTTGTCTAAAGCTTTTTTGGTGTCTACTAAAATGATCATATGATTTTTCTTTCTTTTTTATTGCAGTGCTTGTTTCTTTCGTTAATATAGCAGAATTGTCAAATAAGACAGGCAGTATGGAAAGCAGGATGGAGATTCCTTTAAAAAAATTAAAAATAGAACTACCATATGATCCAACAATCCCCCTTCTGAGTTTATACGCAAAGAAACTAAAAACAGTATGTAGAAGGGAATCTAAACTCTCCTGTTTATTGGGCCACTATTTACATTAGCCAAAACATGGAATCAACTCAAGCACCCAACAACGAATGGATAGATAAAGTAAATGTGTTTCAGATAGAGAATGGGATTCTATTCAGCCATAAAAAATAAAATTCTGTCATTTGAGAATAAGAGCATTGACCTGGAGGAGTCACGTTAAGTGAAATAAGCTGGACACAGAAAGCCAAATACCACATGATCATTCATATGTCAAAGCTAAAAAATTCAAATGAGAGGAGGTCGTGGAGAGTTTGGCCAAAGGGTACTCTTTGATAGGTACTGTTTAAATGATGGCTATAATTAGCTAGGAAAAGTAAGTTCTGGTGTTCAATTGCATGGGAGGAGGATGATGGTTAATGGTAAGGTCTTAGGCTGGACACAGTGGCCCACACCCATAATCCCAGCATTTTGAGAGGACAAGGTGAGAGGATTGCCTGAGCACATGGGCTTGAGACAAGCCTGGACAACTTGACAAGACCTCATCTCTACAATAAATCAAAAAATTATCTGGGCACGGTGGCGTTTGCCTGTGGTTCCAGCTACTTGGGAGGCTAAGGCAGAAGGAATACCTGAGCCCCGCAGGTTGAGGTTGCGGTGGCCGTGAGCGTGCCACTGCACTCCAGCCAGGGCGACAGAGGGAGTCCCCGCCACGAGAAACAAAAACAAAAGCAGTAAGGTATTATAAATTGCAAAATAACTAGAAGAGAGGAATTTGAATGCTCTCACCACACAAAAGAATGATAGATGCACAAGGTAATTCATACACCAAATATCCTGATTTGATCATTATACAACATACCTGTATCAAAACATCAAACTGTATGCCACAAATATGTATAAACATATTGTGTCAATTAAAAATAAATTAGTTAAAATACATTTAAGTTAGAAAAAAGTCTGTTTTACCATCGCAAGGATACATTCCATCGACATGGTTTTTGACTGTTGAATGCTGATCTTGATCATCTGACTGAAGTAGTGTTCTTATGTTTTTGTACTATAAAGCTGCTTTGCTTTTCCTCTTTTCCATACTGCATTTCTTTGGGAAGAAATTTGTTATGCACCGTTCACATTTAAAGAGTGGTGATTTAGCTCCCTCTTCCAGAGAACAGAGAATCAACATAATTTATTTAGCATGATCCTGTACGTATGTCTCTCTTCCTCCTGTATTAATTCACAGTGTCATTTTTATCAATATGGACTTATGAATATTTATGGTTATCAGGAGCTCTTTCAGTTGGCTTCTGTGCCTATTTGGCATGCTTTAATAAAGTATTTGTTTGTTGGCTTAAGTACTTCCATGTTTTCTGGCACTACAAGATGCTCTGCATTCATATTATATGTTTCCAACCCTAGTCCAAGATTCAGGTATTTCTTCAAAGAGAGCTGGGTAGTATTACTGGTGAAAGGTATTAGAAATCAAGATGTGTGCTCTAGGAATGCTCACTGTTCCTGGGGTGTCATTATAATTATTCATATTGATAAGGTGCAATTTGAGGTTTTGGATACATACATCTTGTATAATAATAAAATCAGGGTACTTAGCATATTTATTGCCTCATGCATTTATATCAGATATGTGTTTTCTAAATAATTTCTTCAAGTATGTGGCTTGTCTTTTTACCCTCACATTTTTCCAATATGTGCCTTGTCTTTTTACTCTCATGGTGTGAATTTTTTTTAAATAACTTATTATCATCAGAGAAGCAATACACCTACATTGAAAACAAACTAGAAAATACATACAAGCAAAAACAGAAACATAACATTCCATCTAGAAATTACTGTAAATACCTTAGAGTTTATACTTTCAAGCTTTTTAATGCAGCTATGTATATGTGTGCATTCTATCAAAGCATCATTCACGCTATTTGGTTACCCTTCTCTAATCGACAATCTCCACTTTTCCATTTTGCTAATTATGTATATGCTTTAGCTTTCAAAACGCACTCAAATTTCCCTGATATTTTTTCACCTTTAAATTTTTTACTTTAAAATTGTGGGGTACAATTCAGGGTTAGGAATACAAATATTCACTGTGCAGGTACCCTTGTTGATGAGGGATGGCCTCCCTTCCCCAGGCAATTTCCCACTACTGCCATTTAATATTAATGAATTTCAAACTTTCATGAATTGTACTTTTGATATTGTATCTAAAACTCATCACCAAACCCAAGGTCACTATTTTTCTCTTATGTTTTCTTCTAGACATTTCATAGTTTTTTATTTTACATCTGAGTCTATGGTTCATTTTTTTGAAAGGCATAAGTTTTGTTTCTACATACACCCTTTTGCATATGGACATCAAATTGTTCTAGAACCATTTGTTGAAAAGACATGTTAAACTGTTACTCTGGGGAGAGGTTTGACCCTTTTATCAATATAATGCCTCCCTTTATCTTTGATAATTTTCTTTACTCAGAAATATGCTTTTCCTAAAATAACGACTACTAAAGATTTATTTTGGTTGACATTAGCATAATATATCTTTCTTTAATTTTAACCTATTGCTACCCTTATATTTAAAGATTTTTTTTGTAAAGTACACGTAGATAGGTCTTTTTCAAATTACACTATTTTTTCTTTTAATTAATTTATTTAGACCATTTACATTTAAAATAATTATTGATATAAGTAAATCAAGGTCTACCATATCTGTAATTTTTTCTATTCTTTGTGCTGGTTCTTTGTTTCTTTCCTTTTACTTGTTGTCCTGTCTTCTTTGGTTTTAATTCAGCATTTTATATGACTTTATTGCATCTCCTCTGTTAGCATATGTTTTACTTCCTTTTGAAAAATTCAGTGGTTACATTAGAGTTTCAATATACATTTACTTCTAACCTAAATCCACCTTTAAATAACACTATATGGCTTTATTGGTAGTGCAGGTATCCTGTAATAGAATATTGCCGATTTCTCCCTCCTGTTTCTTATGACATTGCTGTCATTTATATCATTATTCACATTCTCCAATTAATCATTGCATTGTTGTTATCACTATTTTGACAAAGAGTTTTCTATTAGATTTTTTAAGAATAAAAAATAAAAGTTTTTAAACCTCCCTTTTAATTTACTATCTTACTTCTCTTTATTTTTTCTTGAGGCGCATTTCAATATTTCCTATAGAGTAACTCTTGAGGTACTGAACTTCCTCAGATTTTACTTGTCTGATAAAGACTTTATTTTTTCTTAATTTTTTTTATTGTGGTAAAATATGTATAACATGAAATTTACTATCTTAGCCATTTTTAAATGTACAGCTCAGTGATATTAAGTACATTCATATTTTTCAGCCATTGTCATCTACCTAATTTTTACTTGATATTGAATTCTACTTTGAAAGTATTTTTCTTTCAACATTTTAAATATTTCACTTCACTCTCTTCTTGCTTGCATGGTATCTGATGTAATTATTATTCTTATTCTTCTGCAAGTATAAGGTTTTGTTTTCATTTATTTTTTCTTCTGGCCTCTTCCATTATTTTATCTTTGCTTTTGGTTTTCTGCAGTTTGAATATGGCATGCCTAGTTATACGTATAGATATTTGGCATTCAGCCTGATCAGTGTTCTCTGAGCTTCCTGAGTCTGTGGTTGTTTTCTGTTATTAAATTTGAAGAATTAGCCATTATTGCCTAAAAGATTTATTTGACTTATTTCTCTCTTTCTTCTCATTTAGATATTCAAATTATGCATATGTTGCACATTTTATAACTGTTCCTCAGTTCTTGGATAGTTTGTTTATTATTACTTTTTCTCTTTGCATTTTAGTCTGGGAAGTTTCTATTGACATGCTTAAGCTCTTTGATTCTTTTCATTACCACGTCAAATCAACTGAAGAACCCTTCCAAGACATTCTTCAATTTTGTTAAAGTGATTTTTATTCCTAACATTTCCTTTTCATTCTGTTTCTTTCTCTCTGCATTTATTACTCATCTGTTCTTCTGTTAGAACCCTTCACATGGTAATCCTGGATATTTTAAATTCCCTGTATGATAATAGAAAAATATGTGCTATATATGAGTCTGGTTCTGATGTTGGCTTTGCCTCTTTGAACTATGTGTTCTTCTGCCTTTCATTGTGCCTTGTCATTTTTTTTTGTTGTTGAAAAACAGACATCATATATTGGATAATAGGAACTGATGAAAACATACCTACAGTGTGAGGTTTTATGATAATTTGACTAGATATTGGGCTGAGTTTAATGTTTGCTAAAGCTGTCAGTTTCTCCCTTCCAACTGTGGAAGTTTTTTTATCCTTTCAATAAATCCTGTTTTCTCACTTAAGAAGGAAGGAAGGAAGGAAGAAAGAAAGGAAGGAAGGAAGGAAGGAAGGAAGGAAGGAAAGAAGGAAGGATGGAAGGAAGGAAGGAAGGAAGGAAGGAAGCTGTCAATTCTAGAAGCTTCAGATTATCTAGTGTTTTTATTTGTTTAGTTGTTTGTTTGTTTCCCTTATTGTCTTTGATGTTCCCTAAAAATCACCTTTTGAAATAATATAGACCATACTGTTCTTTCTATTTTAATATGCTGATGTTACACTAGAGCTCTGTTAATTTGGTTGTAAGGTATGGATTTGAGAAAGTGTTCTATAATCTTATAATCAAATCTTAGTTTTTTAGTAGACTGAGTCCCTGGTCTGTGACCCTCAGAAGTTTTTCTCAGTATTTTTTTTAATTCCTTAGGTGAGACAAACAAAGTTTAAGAAGCTGGAGTTGGCTAATTTCCCTGACCCCATATTTGGTAAGGTGCTAGTAAAGTCATTTTTCTTGCTGACTAGGTTTTTATTATGAAAAATGCATTGAATATTTCTCAAAATTGTACATTGTTTTCCCCCCAGAGATTTCACTGCAAGACCTGATTGTGCTCCTTGGAGGTAAAACCCATAAAAGTATGAGAATTCCCTAACACTGGGCTTCCAGGGGCTTCTCACTGTCAGAATATTCCACGTTGAACCTTCAACAATTAATCAAATTACCATTTCACTGTTCTTAATTAAAAATGCTATAAATTGGTATTCCTACCGGTTTCTGGTTCTAGCAGCTTCTGCTCCACATAGGTAAATCTCATCTTTGATTCTCTGAATTTAGCTGCCTTTCTATATTTCGGGGTGATTGTTTACCTCATGACCTGAAATCTTAATGTCTCCAAGAAAAGTAATTGATGTTCAGTTTGTTCAGGTTTTTCCTGTTATAAGGATGAGGGTGAAAGCTGTTAAGCCCTTTACATGCCAGAGAGTTATGACTGTTGATTTCTTTACATGTTAGAACTGAATTCAAAATTAAGGCTACACATTTTTATTAGCCGTGTTATTCAAATAAGGCCTTGATTGGAACTCAAAGTCTATCTTTTAAAATGTGTGTTCTTTCATTGGTAAAAAGCTACCCTGGATAAACCACCTAATTTATTGGTTCTTTGATGTATTAAATGACTTTCACAATTTATGGAAAATAGAAGATACTGGAGGAACAAACAGATGAACAAAAGAAAGAAAGGATGAGAGAATGTCATTGGATTAAAAGAAATCTAAAGTTGACACAAAGTTCTTAGACCTAATGATCTAAGGCTTAATACATATTCTAGTCAAATAAAGGTACATGTTGATTCAGAACCCATTACTTTGTGAGACACAGAACAAAAAAAGAAGAGTAAGAAAAAGTGTCCAAAATCAAGTTGGAATTAAAAAAAATATATTAATGATCTTTATTATGGGTTGGATTGTGTCCCAGTAAAAGATATGTCAAACTCCTAACCCCTAGCATCTATGAACACGATCTTCATCAGAAATAGGGTCTTTTTATATATAATGATATTAGGATGGGATCAATAAAGTGGGCTCATATTTATATAACTGATGTCCTTATAAAAATTTGGTCCTATCTTGGGAGACGGGGCAAGATGGTGACGGCATAGGTGAACTGGTGAGATTCTCTGAACGTGAGTTCCCAAAAAGGCTATTACTTCTCTACCCCCATCCCCCAGCCCACCACCAACTGTGCTGGGGTCAGGCCCGGGAACTTCAGTCCCATGCAAGGCCAGATATTGCGCCCCCCCCACTGCTGCCATTCTACTCATGTGTGGAAGTCTCTGGTCCCAGCCCCCTCCAGATCCCTCCCCGGCTGCTTTGTCTCCAGCCTGGCACCCGGCACCGCCAGTCACACAGGGAGGCTCTGGGCGCCTGCCCCTCAGAGACACCAGTCCCATTCCTGGCTGAAGTACTCTGTAGGGTCCCAGTGCCACTCTCGCTGCCCACAGCCCGCCCTTTGGAACTTTGGAGCTCTGGAACTCCATGTCCACCCTGGCTGAGGCACTCAGCATGAGACCCCAAGCCGGAGGACCCAGACAAGCGGAGAAAAACAGATCTGCTTAAACTGCCTCGCCATTCTCCAGGCAGAGACTTCCATTGCCCCGCCCACCTAGCAACAAAGTTTACCTCATTTTGTAAGGCCAGATATTGCAGCGTGCCGGGAAGTTTTGGGTCCCTGCTCCCTCCGGCTCTCTCCCCGGCTGCATTGTCTCCAGCCCGGCACCCGGCACCACCGGTCACACAGGGAGACAGGGAGGCTCTGGGCGCCCGCTCCTCAGAGACACCGGTCCCATTCCTGGCTGAAGTACCCTGTGGGGGGCCCAGAGCCACTATCGCCGCCCACTGCCTGCCCTTTGGAGCTTTGGAGCTCTGGAACTCCGGGCCCACCCAGGCTGAGGCACTCAGTGCGAGACCCCAAGCCAGGGGACCCAGACAAGTGGAGAAAAACAGATCTGGGTAAACTACCTTGCTATTCTCCAGGCAGAGACTTCCATTGCCCCACCCACCTATCAACAAACTTTATCTCAGTTCCTAAGGCAACAGCACGAAACAGGAGACAAAGCCCCACCCCTACGCTGCAACGAAAAACAAAAGGGAGAGGCTGGAATCGGAGATCAGAGAAGTGACTCTAGTCTGATCGCTTATTTTGACTTATGATTTTATCATTGAAACTGTTGGTTTAGATCACGTTTGGTGTTTACCTTCTGACTTGCACTGTTTCTTGATTTTATTGGCCTGTCTCTGTGTAGCTATCAGTATTCTTTAGGGAATCTTTCTTACCTGTCTTTCTTCACTTCTTCCCGGCCCTGTGTCTCTTTCTCACCTGATAGTTGGTATGTATATCTGTTTTCCCTCTCGCACTTCTCTCTTTCGCTTATTTTGACTTATGACTTTATCATTGTAACTGTTGGTTTAGATCACGTCTGTTGTTTACCTTCTGATCTACACTGTTTCTCGATTTTATTGACCTTTCTCTGTGTAGCTATCAGTATTCCTTAGGGAATCTTTCTTACGTGTCTTTCTTCACTTTTTCCTGGCCCTGTGACTCTTTCACACCTGATAGCTGGTATGTATATCAGTTATCCCTCTCGCACTTCTCTCTTTCGCTTATTTTGACTTATGATTTTATCATTGTAACTGTTGGCTTAGATCACGTTTGTTGTTTACCTTCTGACTTACACTGTTTCTCGATTTTATTGCCCTGTCTCTGTGTAGCTATCAGTACTCTTTAGGGAATCTTTCTTACGTGTCTTTCTTCACCTCTTCCCAGTCCTGTGTCTCGTTCCCACCAGATAGTTGGTATGTATATCTGTTTTCCCTCTCGCACTTCTCTCTTTCTAACTCCTTATTGACCTCCCATTCCTCCATTATTTTCCTCTTCTATATGCCTCCTTTTTAAATCTAGGGACCAAGACTGCTGAATAGACAGACTGTAAAGCAGAGGGATAACTGAACAAAGTCAGAAGACCCTCATAAGGAAGAACAGGTCATTGCAGAAGAGAAATAAAAGCAACGCCACCTTCCCTCAAAAACAGAATTGAAGAGGGGGAGGGAAAGGGGGAGACGGAGAAAAATCTACAGAAATGAAGAAAAACCAATTGAAGAGTATGGGTCTCTCCCAGACGCCTGGGAGAGCAGACACTGACAAATCTGACTTTGGAATGCAAACAATGAAAAGTCCCCAGAATGAAGGGTCTCAAACTTCAAATGTAGATATCAAAACAATAATGGAGAGATTAAAAAGAATTGAGGAGACACAAGAAGAAATTAGGAAGGAGCTGATATCTGAGATAACAGTAATAAATAATACTGTGAATGAAATAAATAACAAATTGTCAAGCATGGAAAGCAGAATGACCCAAGCAGAAGAAAGAATCTCAGAGCTTGAGGACCAAAATATAGAAATAACCCAAACTTTTAAAAACACAGAAAATAAG
>NW_007246434.1:403492-404230 GCF_000164805.1 Carlito syrichta
CCAACTCCTAGACACATAATTAATTCGCCTAAATAAAGTAGGCACAAAAGAAAAAATCCTAAAGGCAGCAAGAGAAAAAGGCCAGATCACCTCCCATGGAAGACCAATCAGAATAGCAGCAGATTTATCTGCAGAAACCCTGCAGGCTAGGAGAGCTTGGAGCCCTATCTTCAAAGTCCTAAAAGATAAACAATTTCAACCAAGAATAACCTACCCAGCCAAGCTAAGCTTCATCAGTGAGGGAGAATTAAAATCTTTCCCAGATATCCAATCCCTAAGAACTTATGCAGCCACAAAACCATCTCTACATGAAACACTTAAGAAAGTACTAAACACAGAAGAAAAGGAAAAAAGAACAACGTTCTTCACAAGAGTACAGGGAAAAGAATAAAATATACACGAACCAACCCCAAAACCAAAAGAAAGACAAAAAAAAGAAAGAAAGAAAAAACCAAGTGGAAGAACAATAACTCAATAAGAACTCCATGATAGGGATGAACTCTCACATTTCAATTAGTCTGAATGTGAATGGACCAAACGCACCACTGAAAAGACATAGAATGACAAAATGGATAAAACATCACCAGGCAACAATATACTGCCTTCAAGAGACCCATCTCACTAGAAAGGACATACACAGACTCAAAGTAAGAGGATGGGAAACAAATTTTCAGGCGAATGGAACACAAAAGAAAGGAGGAGTCGCGATCCTAATTTCAGACAAAATACCATTTAAGG
>NW_007246435.1:0-32150 GCF_000164805.1 Carlito syrichta
CGAAGCATATTTGTATACCTAACCCTTAACTGTACCCCACAATATCATAATAAAAAATATTGATTAAAAAAAAGAAAGCAGGGGGGATGCTTTGGTGCCAGGCTTTCATTAGAAAGCAAGGGGCAATGATGCTTTATTTTACATGAATTCTATAACATTGGCTAAACCCACCCTGCTAATTTCCTACAGGCTCCTAGAAGGGTCTCTGATTGAGCATAAAATGAGGCATCAGCCACATGCACGCAATGACCTGACCTAGAGTACTGCTCAGTTCCATGCCACTCCGACCCTGCAAGAATGGAAAATGGACCCATGGGCATCATTTAAAATGATTTATTTGCCCTTGTGTTGCCTTACTCTTTCCTCTCTGTCCTGGAGAGATGATAGCTATTGGAATTGCCTTCTGTTTGGAAGCGGCCTTTGGAAGGCAGAGAGCATTCAAGTTGAAGCCCTGAGGAAAGGGCAGAGAGCTGACTAACAGGAACCTGCTCGGCTGAGTCCTTGGGAAAAGAGGGGAGAGCAAGTTGCTCAGGTTTCTACACAGTCAACCCAGCCTCCTGGGGCAGGAGGGGTGATGAGGTTTAGGCAGAGAACCACCTAGGACAATGCAGTTGGCCAGAATGAGCTTAGTGCCTATGAGAGGCAGGAGGATGGCGCAAATCAAGCCTAACCCGGAAACCCTAACATCAATGAAGTCCCAGAATCCAGGAAACCCCTAATATAGAGCTGTCTTTGTTTTAGGATGCTCAGAAATGAATACCACCCCACCACAGTCAGTGAGCACAGTCCTATGTGAGGGGCAAAGTCCCTAACTCTCTCTTCCAAGTTTCACTTCTGACTGCTTCTTCTACCACAAACCAGGCAATAAAAAAAAAATGTATGGAGAGCCTGCTGCTGTGTACAAGGCCCTACAGATGATGTAAAATTAACAAGGTACATTGTGCCCTCAAAGACTAGGTAGTGAATGAAAAGAGTATGATTTGTTTAAGTCATCCTGATCTGGGTTCTGTCATTGACAAACAGTGTAGACTTAGCCAAATCATTTTATGTCTCTCATCATATGTTTTCTTATTTGTAAAATGGGGGTAAAAATACTAAGCATCAAGAGATTCTGAAAGGATTAGGATTAGAGATAATATAAAGCACTCTGCCTGGGGCGTGGTAGAACTTGATCAATGGTATCTCAGCATCATCCACTATGGAGAAACTCAGACTTGTTAGGAATGAACAGCAGAGCAAGAGAATAACACCAAACAAAGACTGTGGGTCTGGAACCAGAGCAAAGTGGGCTCAGTGCTGATACATCATGGAGAGAGTAAAGAGAAGCACATCAGAAAGGAGCTAACCCCAGCCACCTTCCCAAAATGCTGTCACTGGTCAAGCTTTGAGGTCTACCATCGAGGAACGGCAATGACTCTCCCCCAGAGTCATGGACGCTCTGGACATGTTACCCATGCAGTTACCCATGCAGAGCCAGCCCCATGTTTAGAAGAGCTTGTGATTAGTTTAACGGTCTGCTATCGTCATCTTGAAATTTTTAATAATTTTTGAACCAGGGGCCTGGCATTTTCACTTTTAACACCAGTCCCAACAAATTATGCAGCCAGCCCTGCTCCCACTTACTGAGAAAAATGGGACTTTGTTAATTTACTGCTTCCTCTGAGGCAGCCCACTCTCTTCTCCAAGGCCTCCTGAGCTGGGTAGACCCAGACGACCCTCTGAGATCCCTGTTTGTGGACACACTCAGCCTGCTAGGTTCTCCTTCTCAACCTGCAGACTTCCTAAAGCACATGACTCCCCCACCCCCAAATTCTCTTATAGTGGGAGGGAGGTGGGGTTAGATTCAAGGTCTCTTCCATGATTCATTTGTTTAGTCGAGGCACCGATGCCGTCCTCACCACTGCAGGGAACTGAGTGGTTATAAAACTGCACCAGTTCATCACTCTCAATATACACACTAATATTTCCCTCCATAAAAATCATTTCCAGAATTCAAGAATTCTACCCGGCAAAGATCATTCCTGCTGTTGGCCCAGTACACCTTACATTCCACCAACATTTATGGAGCACCTACTGTGTACCCAGAACTCAGCTGGGCTGGACTGAACCCTCTTCCTGATCACAGGCGAATCCCACCTAGAATTAACAGGTGCTTGGCTAAAGGAAACAAAGCTAAAGGAACAATGTCTCCCAGGACCTAGAGTGAGATTAATCTTGGGGCAATTTGACCTAGGAAACTTTTGTCTGGAAGATAGGATAAATCCTGGGCATAGGAATGAGAACACAGAGGTAGGGCTGGGTTCCTTCTGACTCCAGCAACCAGTGCAAGACAACTGAATGAGACTCTGAGAGCCCTGGCATGGTTCTCTGCCCAACATGAGTTTCATAACTACTGACTGTTCTGCATCCATGGGCACCATCCTCTGGGATATCAGTAACATGGCATGTGGTGAGGGTGGAGTATCTACCATCTTTGGCTTGGACTTACTTTCTCTATGGAAAGGGTTTGGGGGCCTGAGAGACTTGGGCATTTGCAAACACAGAAGCTGCAAAGATTTGAGAATATCTCCAAGAAAGTGGCCTGTGGAGTGACCAGACAATGGGTAGAGGGCACAGTGGCAAGATGCTGACGAACTTCCCTTCTCTTCTTGGGCTTCATTCCTCCATGAGCAGCCAGGCTCAAAGTAGAAAAGGTCCTGGAAGTTGATCTATAGGGTGTGCCGAGAAAAGCATGCCCATTCTTCAAAATCAGTGAACTGTAAGCCATAAGCGGTGAGAGTAAAAATAGCTACATCCATCTCAGGAGAAAGGGAGAACAGAAATGGGGGGACGGGGCTTGGCCGGTCCAAAGAAGCTCTAAGCCAGGGGTTCTTGACATTTTTAAAACTCCATGTCCCTTTGGGATAAGTATGAAAATCTCTTACTCTCTTTTAGAGTTGTATAAATGTTACGCAAATTACATCGACTCCAATGAAATGAAAGGCATAATGATGATCTAACCATATGCTTTTTGGGCTAAGCTTGCCACTTCTCCCTTTGTCCCCACTATTCCGATGCCCGTTCCTACCCTAGTGCCTGAGATTCTAACAGCTTCTTTGATGAAGATGCTCTCTTTTTCTCCTTCACTGAAATTCTCCATTATATATTTACTTTAGATTCTGACCTTCTTGAAGCTCTTCCTTAATCTTCTTGGACCTTCTGAAATCTTCTTTGGGTCTCTGGCTAACAGGGGAAGAGAAGAGAGGTTAGTCAGCATAACCCACATCTCATAGATCCTATCTCCATGATATAATATATTCAGTACTCAGTAGATGTTGATAAATGATTGGATGTGTGGATGGGTGGATGGATGGGTAGATGGATGGATGGATATATGTATGTATGTCAGGAATGTCAAATCATTATCTACACTTCTTTGGGGCCAAAATTAATTCTAATCCGTGGCCATAGGAGGCCATCGTCTTTGAGAACATGAGAAAAGTAGACCATTCTGGGGAGTAGGCAGATACCTGAGAGGACAGGAAAGCTTTTTCCAACCTAGTTCTTCCACATTTCTTGGAAATAACCAACTTCCCAGGCCAGAGTATTCCCACCTGGGCCAAATCTCCACCTTTGGGCAGCCACAATGGTCACTAGACACAGACAGGTCAGACTGTGCCAGAAAAATCATTCAGAAAGGTTCAGAAAACTCCTAATCACCACATTAAGGAAAACCTGGTGCTACAATCATCTTGGCCTGCAGAGAGAAGACGGAACGAGGCTATAGCTCACACTGATAAACCAGAAAACACCCAGAGGAATGAGAGGAACCTAATATTGTGTTCTATGATCAACAATGAAATGAATTGAGAATATTTAGCCTGAAAAATAAAACACTTGGAGAAGGAAGAGTAAAGGTGGAAGCTGAATAATAGCTCTCTTTGGAAATCTGAATGACAGTGTGTTGAAAGCCAATATAACTGTTTAGCTCTAGGGAACAGAACTACAACCAAAAGAAGGCATATTTCAGTTCATGCAAGGAAGCAGTCTCTAATGATTAAGGCTGGCCCACAGTGAGACGTTCAAGGCTATCACTGTTAAGAGGTACGTAAGTTTCCTGTCAATGGATGACTTAAACCAGAAGCTGTGGAATCATCTGTCTGCGCTGTTGTATAAGGGATTCCCGTGGTGGGATGGAGGTGGGCTAGATTCAAGGTCTTTTCCATGATTCATTTGTTTAGTTGAGATACCCATGCCATTCTCACACCTCACCCCACTCACCCCCACTGAGACTGAAATCAAGCTTTAATTCAAGGGTTTGCCAACCAACCTAATTTTCCACTCAGACCATATGGATCTCCAAACTATTACATTTACTAATGGAAAATTCTGCTATCTTCTTCAGGGATGTGCAGATCTGAACAGAAGCTAGTCTTTCTCTTTCTCTCTTAAAGAGACACACTTACCAAGGAATAGTAGAAACCTTCACTTACGAAGGTCTCCTCAAACTCTGCCTTTGGATTTCTCTGTGTCTCTGTTTTTCTCTCCTCTCTCCACACTCCCACACATCAAAGTGGTTCCCAGAAAGTACTTTGGAAAGTTCTCACCTGTGTCCAAGAGCTCGAACTACCCTGGTGGGACTCTCAAGTCTTCTTTCAGTTCAGCTCTGGAAGACAGCTCATAATAGTGTCCCTATTGGACTGGTGGACCTGCCAAACTCTTTTAAGGAAGGGACCCACAGCACTTTAGTCAGTATCACTAGGAAGTATTCTGAGGAATACCCACATCCTTCTATACCAACCTGGCATCGTACTCTCCAACTCCACCATGCTTGTTCTGAGTAAGGCATAGACCCAATGCCAAGTGTTCCTGGGTATCTGTGCCCATTGCCACCAAAACCCAACTGCGTATTGCAGCACTGAACCCCTCACCTTCCTCCCCAGGTATCTTAGTCAGTTTTGTGCTGGTACATCAAAATGCCTGAGACTGGGCAATTTATAAAGAACAGAGATTTATTTCTCACAGTTCTGGATGCTGGAAAGTTCGAGATCAAGACATCAGCGGGTGAGTCCTATCTCGCTTTTTTCAAGATGGTACCTCACTGCTGTGTCTTCCAGAAAGGAGAAATGCTGCATGCCCATATGAAGAAGGCAGAAGGGCTGTGTGAAGCCTCTTTTATAAGGGCCTTAATTTCATTTATGAGGGAGAAGCCCTCATGACCTAATCACCTCTCAAACACCCCACCTCGTAATATATTATCCCATTGGCCATTGAGTTTCAACACCTGAATTTTGGAGGAGACACGTTTGAATCAAAATCCTTACATCAGGCATGTACAGCTTGGCAATTACCTAAAATTTCTTAATTTCTCTTTATACACCCACTCTCCCCACACTGGACACAAGAGTGCATGCAAAAAGGTGCCAGAAACTGTCCAGAGGGTCCCAAAGCCCACTTCTAAACTAAACTCTGAAACTAACTCTAGGTTGACAATATCATCCAAGTCAAGGGTTGGTGGCCTGGCCACATGTACCAATTGTGGCAGATGCACAGTAAGGAGTCACGATGATGATGACTTAGTAAAGGATTCTTGGTGATGGTTTGGTAAGCACCTGTTAATGATGGCTACGTTGCTGAGTGATTCTCAGCACAAATCTGGCAGATAGAGAAGTGATTCCTTGGGCCGCATTTCTTTCTCCATCAATGAGGAGGTTGGTCTTGATGATTTCTGGAACTTTAACAGGGCTAAAATGACACAATTTTATGAAAAAGTCACTTTTTTCCCCAGCCTCTTCTGTTTCAGGTGAAGAAATCTAAGTCCTAGGTTGTAAACTGACTTGACCAAGCTCATACTGGTCTTTAGAGCCTGGTCTTCTGCCTCCCAGTTCTATCTCCATTGAATTATTTCTCTCCTGAGCCCTGGGTGCTAGATGACCCTGGATTTTAGGAAAAGGAACTAAAGATGACACACACAGTTAAAGGAACCCTGAGTCCACTCCATAGGTCCCTCTGGCATAAAGCAGTGCTGTAAGTACAAGGCCCTTGAATAGCTACCAATTCTTCAACATCCTTCCTTCTTTCAACACGGATCTCAATCAGAGCTCAAAATGCAGCCCAAGGCAGAATGAGCTCCCTTGGAGACCTCTGCTTGGATCTGTGTTCAGATCTAAGGAAATGGGCACTAGAGAACTCCTTACTTCTGAATTTAATGTTGCCACAATCCCCAGCTAAGTATGTGTGTTGTGTTTGTGGGGAACACTGTGAGCTGACTTGGCCCACTTTGGGGGGAATGGTAAGCACATTCTAAATATTCCCTAAGCAACTCTCAGAGAACCCTTTGGGAATAATTATTATCTCTCATTGGTGGCTAAAATCATTCAGCCACAGGAGTGCTGAATATCTTGTTATGCTAAGAAGGTGAAGTCAGTAGAAGAGAAATCAGTCAGATCATTCCGCACTAAGAACTGCATGTTCAGTAGGTTAGTTTAACAAGGTTTCCTAAGTGAAAATAACTCATGACTACTTGACAATGGCCTGTGATAAAGCTCTGGCAAATGTTAACTTTTAAGGACAGAAAAGGGAGAGAATGATTGGTTAGAACATTTACTCTAGAGGAATTACGTTGTAAGAGATTTAATTTGGGGGATGATCCTTTCTTTTGCAGGGTTGTTTGTGCCATTAACTTTGGTGATCTAATTCATCCTCAGTTTTTCCATGACTCAAGCCAAGACTGAAAATAACACAATCATATGCAACTAACATTTATTAGATACAAATAAGTTGGAACAAAATCTGCCTATTGCTTTAAACAACTTACAAATTGCACTTTGTGGAGAACATCATGTGAGATTTCCAAATGTCTGCCTAGATGTCGACAAGTACTATTCAGGCTGATAGAAGGAATTGAATAGGTCTACATTCTGGGAACTTGGCACCCTGAAATGTCTGCATGGTTCACTAAGTTGGGAACTTCATGTGCACATAATATAGTACACTGATAAAATCACTCCACAGTAGTTACTCTGGAACTCTTCCAAATCCTATTTCCAGGGGTAACTGAAGGAAGTGTTGAGATCTGATTGGCTAAGACACCTTAGCTTATGTCAGTTATACAGTAGTAAGCTACATAAAAACACAGCCATTCCAATACTGTCACTAGTTTTCTTCTAAGCTTTGTCTGTTAGGGAAATAGAAGACAATGTACAACACAAGAATAAAAGAATATCAGAATAGGAAGGGACTTCAGAGCTCATTATCCCAGTCTCCCACTTCATGTCACAGAGAAGAAACTGAGTTCCTGTCTTAGGTCCTAAAAGCAGAGCCTGAGACAGGGATTCGGGTGTATAAAATTTATTTAGGCAATTCTCTTCAAGAAAACCTTGTGAAGGAGTAAAACAAGAGGTATAGAAAAAAGAAAAGTGCAGGGAAAGGATGTGACCTCAGGAAAGCCTAGTCTTGGCCTGAAGGTCTCTGGCTGCAGGCCTTCCCTGAAAAGTGGAGAGGTGCTATCCTATCAGCAGTGAGTCGTTCTCCAGAGAAAGGAAAAGTCATGATCTGTTTGTTAGCAGTCAGTGCTCACAGCAGCTGGAAGATGTGTCCACGGGCCCAGTAATGGGGATCTGGGCAGGGCCATAGTGCCTACTACAACCCCAGAAAAATGCCTAGCACAGGTGACATGGACAATCACAACCCAAATTTTCTGGGTCTCACACTCAATACTCTTTCCACTACACAAAGCTCCTCTCCATAGTCCTTTGTTGGTTAGTTGATTGGTTGGGCTTTTGGGGGGTTGTTTTGGTTTGTTTTTTCAGATTTTCAGAATCTGATTTTATTCATTGTATTTCTGAGGATTAGATTGCTTCATGAACTGTGATAACCTAAAAGGATCTGAGGACACTTTTGAAGCCATCCAGAATAGCTAGATCCCTTTGATTATTTGTCAATGTGAACTTTTGATAGCAAATAAAATGTAGTAGATGCTACTAAATAGTCATGCTGCCCATCTCTCCCCAAATCCTTCCAAGGAGACTGTCATAATCACATCCTCTTAAACGAATGGACAACCTTTAGCCAGATTGATTGTACTAGGAGTAGGCACTTTACCCAAGGATAAGCAGTTCTTAGGCTGATTATCTTTTTTGTTTTGTTTTGCTTGTTTATTTGCATATTTGTGGTTGTACACGAAAAAAATATAAGCTGGGCAAATACAATTTCTCAGAAATATCAGACAGTGAGGTAGTTATTAAAGACAGCCTATCACTTATATATGAATGTACATAGGCTATATATAGAAAGAGACAATGAGGGAGAGAAGAGAGGTTAAGATGGGTAGGTGTAGAAGCTGAAGTTATAAGGGAGCATGCACCATGAGCAATGGAAACTCTTGGTAGAGAAAAAATAGTGAGTAAAGAGGGGGAAAAAAAAAAGTTGAGGAGACTAAGTCACCAGAGAACACAGGACCTCTCTGAGCGTATTAATGGCCAAGCTAAAAAATGAAGATCCATTATCTCTTCCTACCCAAGTGAGGTTTTCTAAACCAGACCAAGGGTTTAAAAACCTGGGAAGATATATGTCTACCAGAGTAGGGCAGATATTAAGGTGTGAACACAACTGCAGGCCGGAAGAGGAAACCCAGCCAGTCAAAAGATAGTATCCAGAGAAGCTAGAGGCTGGCAGCAGGTAGTGAACACAGGAGTGACAGACCAGGATAATGAGCCGGGGGGTCCAGCCCCAGGGCTACACCCTACCTAGGGAGACAGACCACATGGTGATGTGGGATGGACTTAGGGAAGTCAAAGGCGGGAATCATGACATGGGCACAATGCCAGTCCCTAGGAGACGTGGCAGGACACAGTCCTGGTGGGAGGGGGGCCGAGGAGAGGGGGGGTGGAAGAAGGAAGGAGCGACCTGGCAGCAGCGCCAGACCACAGTAGGATGAGCCGCAGAACCTTCACGAAGCCCTCTTCCCGGTGAGGGTATCTTTTATTCCCTCTCAAGATTTGCAGGTGTTGGAGTCTCTGGATGGTGGCGTGAACCTGAATCCCCAGGGGGTCAAGGCAGCTCCTCTTGGTATCTGAGCCTATGTTTGCTGAATATGCAAACATTCAGCAAGCATGGATCTTTAAAAAGCTATCAAAAGAGCAAAGCTCCTACAGGGAAAATGCACGATTAATCTTAAAAGTTCCTTTCATTTTTTTATGGCTGTTCTGCTCCAACAAAACCTGACATTGTGGTTTTGTTTATTTTAGCATATTACAGTTTCGATAAAGCCCCGAATCCTTACATCAAATATATTCTTCAATGTCAAAAGGGCAGGCAAAGATATGGTTCCTAATGAAAGATTTATCTTTTATCTGACAGTGATGATTTAGCTGGTGCTGATCGCTTCATCCTCTTTTCTGTTAAGAAAAAAAAAAGTTGAACAAAATTACCTTTCTTGGAATAACAGCCCCTTTAAAAACCTGACTGCTTTGTCATTACCTCTGTAATCTCCCTTGGAGATCATGGGCTATTCATTTTCTCCCTGACTCCAATTTGCCTTCTGATATTTTTCTTTGGTCTGTTCAAACAGTCCCCCGAATGCCCGGCTCATCAGAGCGAGGTCTTGGCGCACGCAGGAGACCACTGACACAGAGTGTCACCCAGCGCTCTGCTGGCTCTGGGGCCCCTCCGTGCTCGGCGGAGGAGCTTTGAAAACGGTCTAAGCTCTTCTCGTTAAAGCTTTCTCCAGCTCTTATCCCCGCGACATCTTTTATCTACATACCATGTCAGAGGCTGCAGCAGCTTCAGACTCCTAAAAAAAATATTATATATATATATATATGTGGTTACTGAGCCTTTTAAAAGAGGGAAAGAATGGCTAGAAATATGAGAGAACTGCATGTGGATACTCAGGGCACCATGTACAGCTGGGCAGGGGCTTCCCTGAAATTCAGCCTACATAGGGTTGTGTGTGCCTGGGGCCTTCTCCCACTGTGCCCCCAGGGACCCTCTGGTTGGCAACAGCTCTGAGGTCTTTTCTGGATGTTGGGCCAATGATGGATATACGGTTGCTGCTTTTTCTGATCTGTTGAGCTGTTGCTGTTGTCTTTGTTTCTTTCTCCCCTTTCATTCCGTCTGTGTGATTTCATCCCTAATGGCCACTGTGGAAAGTTCAGCCGCCCAGGGCATTGCCGTGGTTCAGAGGACACGTTGCACAAACAAGAAATCTCACCCACCTCTCCCGCGTCTCCTCTGACACAGCCCCTCAGAAAGACCTTTCTTCCTAACTGTGCTTAATCAGTGGTGTGTTTCCAAGAGCACCTACTTTGTCCTTGCTGGATTTTGAATGCACAACCACAACCCGACTCATTAGTGACAAGAAAGCTGAGCCGTCAAGCATGGCTTACACTCCAGGAAAGGGGTCTGCGTGAGCCCAGGGTCTGGGATCCACACACAAGCTGAGTTGGCTTTTTCTTTTCTTTTAAGCTTTATTGATCTCAGGAAGAACTGAAGGGCTGTTGAAAAAGTGTGGGAATCAGCTCAACATACTAATTTATGTATTATTTATGGCCTTACAGACCCCTAGACTACCGGCAATAAAGAAAAATGTGTGCCATGGAGCTGCCATTGTATTCAATTTCGACATTCATTCCACAGTTCACACAGGAGCTGGGAGGTCTCATGGGGAGAGTGGGGTACGGGAAGCGAAGTGGAATTTGAAATTAGGCAGCCTGGGTCTGGGCACCACCTCCACCATGAGACAGGGCATAGCTGCACCACTCTAGGCTTCAATTTTCTCATCTCTAAAATGGAGAGAAATAGCTATTTGCAGGGTTGTTGTGAAAATTAAATGAGAAAAGTAGTGTATGAACTTCAATGTGGTTACAAATGCCTATTGTAGTTGTTCTGTGTGAGGAGAGGCACATGTCCAGCTTCTAGATTTCTTGTCACAGAATGGTCACCTTTCCTGACCGACCATCCCAGTGGGAAGAAGCAGCTCCACAGCACGAAAAAACTCTTTTGTCTTTACTCCAATACGACACAGAGCAAAGACCTGCTCCACTAATTCAGGTTGGTCTCTCTGTTTCACTCTCGCTCCTAATTCAGGTCTCTCTCTGTCTCTCTTCTAATTCATGTCTGTCTGTCTCTCTCTCTCTCTCTCTCTCATAAAAAAATAAGACTGCCTTAATCACCTACATAAAGCAGAGAGTCCAGTATTTTCCTAATAACCACAACCCCAAAGTAGTGACGAGTCTGCTTTCCACATTCAGCAAGGAAAGCACTGGTCTCTGAACAATCCACTCCATTCCTGCCCTGGTCCCTTGCTGCCACCAAAGTGCCTGTTGAACTCTGCCCACAGCCTGAGATGGCCCCTGTGCTGGTCCTGTACCTTTGCTCCTCTGAGAGGACAGTCAACTTCAATGCCCAGCTCAGTGAAGGGCTCCAGGATGGCAATTCTTAGCTGGCGTTCTCTTTTTCTCCCCAGTCATTCCCCAGGTGTCAGACTTCTAGGAACTCTCTATTAGAATTAGTTCACGGAGCAAGAACCCTCTGACCCTTTCAATTCTGCCCCAGCCCTCAGAAAGCAAGCAGATTTTTCTTTTCAGCCTTTGAAATCTAGTGGATCTCATCACAATGGTGTTAGTTCTCAAAGGACTGGGTGTCTTGATTGGTTTCAGGGAGCCTGATCCCTCCCCTATCTTGCCAACTCTCCTTAAAAAATTTTTTAATTGACAAATAATAGTTGACAAACATATTGATGGGGTACATAGCAATGTTTCAATACATGTCTAGTGATCAGAGCAGGGCAATTAGCATATGTGTTTCTCAAGCATTCATCATTTCTCTGTGTTATGAACATTCAATATCCTCATTCTAGCTCTATGAAACAATATATTATTATTAACTACAATCATCCTACAATGGTGTAGAACACCGAGACTTACTCCTTTTACCTAGCTATAATTTTGTCTCCTTTCATATATCTCCCTCCCCCAACCTCTTCTAGTAGAGTATCCACTACTCTCCTCCTTACTTCTATGAGATCAACTTTTTTTCAGCTTCCTCATATGAGTGAGAACATGTGGTATTTAACTTTCTGTTCCTGGCTTATTTCACTTAACAAAATAGCCTCCAGTTCCATCCACATTGCTGTGAATGACAGGAATCCATTCTTTTTTATGACTGAATAGTATACCATTGTGTATATACATCACATTTTCTATATCCGTGGATCCATTGATAAACAGTGTGATTCCAGGTCTTGGCTATTGTGAATAGTGCTGCACAATAGCACAATATTGTGAATAAACATGGGGGTGCAGATGTCTTTGAGATATGAAATGCAACTACCTATCAAAATTCAAACATCTCCGGGAGCTGAACATCCTCAAATACCATTCCAGCAGAGGTGACAACCGATCAGAGCCACACAGCCTTTCTTTCACTGCTTTCTTCTCTGCTGCTCCAGTGTGCTGAGCCGAGAAATGGCTCACTGACTCCAGGAGCAGAGCCAGGAGCCCTGAATTCATGCTCAGGATAGAGGGCAGCAGAGGGAGCTGATCTCAGAGCCGAGGCTGACTTGCCAAGGTCAGGAATTGTGAGATAGGGACAAACAAGTTCCCAAAGGGAGGTGGAATGTGGGTTGTAACAAGAGTCCCTCCACACCTGTAGTGGACATTCTGAAGCCCGTCCCTTCCCCTCAGCCTCACTTCGATGTTACACGACAAACACTGCTTACTGGAAAACCCTGTGACTATATGAGCAAGAAGTTTCTTTTTCTCATCTTGGGAGCATTCAGGGGAAACTGGAAGTACCAAGGAGTTAATATCCCCCAGAGATAGCCTGAACCACTGCTGAAAGCTAGTGGGTGAATTCATCCCTCAACTGGCATAACCCCAGGGGAGTCCTACACTGTTCCCCTACCCAAGTCTTACCCAGAATTCTCCCACAAGCCTGAGCTCCAGATGCCTTCGGTGGCACTGCCTGGCTTTCAGGAACCCTACACTGACTTATTTCCCGTCTTGTCCCCCAACTCCTCTGCTGGTGGTTCCTGCAGTGGCCTCCAAGTACACTCAAATCCTTGTTTGCGAATCTGCTTTGAAGGGCAGTAATTTGAATATTTCATTTTGCTCTGAATTTTCCTCTGTGTTGTGTTTTTCTTCTTGGCTGGTTGAGAGTTGCTTTGCCAGAATTCATTCTCGAATGCCATCCTGTTTTGTACTTTTTATGGATGCATAGACAGTCCTGTGATCCACAGGAGAACAGGCGGAAGCAGACTGAGGAGATCAATAAGCAAAAAAAATGACAGATAAAACCAAAGCTTTTATGGAGGAGGCACACTAACTATCATCTTTCTTTTTTTTAAACATATTTTTTATTTTAAAATTGTGGGGTACAGTTAAGGGTTAGGTATACAAATATGCATTGTGCAGGTACCTTTGTTGATAAGGGGTGTCCCCTCCGTCCCCAGACAGATATTGACTACCATTAATCCCACCTCCCTTCCCCTCCCTGCCCCCCCCATAGTTTCCCACCACTGTCAATCCTTTTCTTACAGTATTACGATAGTTGTTCAAGGTTCACTTATGTAACTATCATCTTTCAAATGAACTTAACCTTAGTAGTTGCTATCAGGTTCTGTATTGGCTCTTGCCAATGATTCCATGAGTGATCACTGAGCACCAGTGTATATAGACTACTCTCCTAGACACTGTGTGTGATAAAAGACATAAGACACAGTTTCTCCCTCTAGAAGGTTATAAGTGAATTAAGGAAAGAAAACATGTGGGTCTAACAATAACTCTCAAAGCAAGGTGATATGCAATAAATACCAAGTGGATGCCATGTGACTTTACATTTCAAGAAACAGTGGAATAAGTTTAATTTCTGGATATCCCATCAAGGATTTCAGAAAAATTTCATTTCCTTTGCTAACTGCAAAGCAAATAGCTTTCCATCAGAGGAGTCCCCGGTCAGTTCTGCACTGCAGGGAAAGCAGCAGGAGCAGATATTTATTCACAGATGGAATCTATGATTTTCTATAATGCATTTCTCTCAGAGGCATCGGGAAATACCCCACTAATCTGACAAGGTATCTAACCTCAGAATACCTACTTCTTTGCATGAAGCATTTATTAGTTGCTTGGAGGCCTTCCATACAAGCATGTTTTCTAGGGTTTAACCTGATTCTAGGGGTTATCACCAAAGATCCCAGAATCCTTAAATCTCAGAGCTAGAAGGGACTCTAGAATTCGTCCGGCCTTACCTTGTCACCATAGGTCGCCATCCAGTGTGGCCACTTCCAATGACCTGAAATTCACTCCCTTTGGCATCCCTTTCTTTTGGGGCATCCCTAAGTGATAGAATACTCCTCCTCTGGTAGCGAAGGTTCTCTTGGAGTCACGGAGAAAGGATGACAACACTTCTACAAAGGGAGAGGAAGGTTGCCATGAACACCTAGGAGGGCAACAAACTCACCCCCAGACAGATGAAAGTAAGGGACTCATACTCTCATCCCGGGCACAGGTCAGCAATGGTGAGGGATGGTTTTCAGAATGCTTCCTCTGACGTTCCCAGGTATTTGTTCAATAGTCTTCAACAGAGGGGATTATAAGGTTCTGTGAGCCCAAATGACTTGAAAGCACTTGAAGTCAGACGTTCTGAGATTAGACGAAGGGCTGTAATCCCCTCAGGGAGTGTGAGGTGGGGTCTTCAGGAGGGTCAGATCAGGGAAACCAACAACAGAGAATCCCCAAGCTATCTTCAGAGAAAGATCATTGTTTGCAGGGATTGGAATTCCCAGGAAGACAGTGGGTAAGTGTTAAGAGTCAAACCTGCACTTACAAGCATTTATTGAGCACCTACTATGAGCTTAATAGCATGACTAAAAAACACCTGGTTCTTGCTCTTAAGGTGCTCAGTCCATGTGCCTTTTCCCCAAGCCTTTGGTTGCCCAGAGGCTGCTGCCCTTAAACTGATCCAAAGTTGCAACACGTGCTTTTCTTGTTTTAAGAGTTCCTTTTTTAAAACAATGCAAAAAAAAAAAAGCAAAGAATAATATTTTTTAATTTCACATCCCCACCATGCAGAACGAATGATTTTATTTGCTATTTCTTTGTTCATAAAACTCATTCCCTTCACTCTCACCCCCCAAACGTTACCTCTAGAACAATCACTTCCGTGAGTTTAGTATGTTTCCTTCGGTCCATTTTTTCTACAGCTTTATATTCATAATCCTTTATTTTCTATTCCTGGTCAAAAGTTTCACTTTCTATATCTATTCTTTTACTGTTTACCCTATAGGTTTTCAAACACATACTTAACTTTACACTTTTGCAATTAAGCCCAGATTTATATGGCTATCTATATCCTCTCCTAAACCTTAGCTTGCTTTAACTCCCTTACCAAATGCACTCAATCCAAAATCTTTTTATCTTTTATGACCAGAATTTTAATTATTATTTGCTTTTAAACATATAAATTTTTTTTTTTTTGCTTGTTGCATTCCATACTTTCTTCTAGATTCATTTTTACTCCTGTTTTATGACATCTTTTATACTTTTTTCTATCTGTGAGTGGTGTTCTTCAAGTTCTTTCATATCTAAAATGTCTTTATTTTTCCCTCCCTTTGAAAGTATCATTTTGTTGGTGTTATATAGTCCATAATTTGTTTTAAAATATTTCAGAAGATGTAGCCTGACATCTGTGAATAGATGCTATTTGAAATCTATGGTTGTGACTGGTTAAGATTGGAAGTGTCTAATCAATGATAAACACTCCAAGGGTGGTTAATTAGAATTGAAAGATCCCTTTCAAGATTCCGCTCCTCAGAGCCAACTTCTGCGGGCCCTGTAAATATTGCTGTCTAAAACCACAGAGATGGCATGTTAGCATAATTATATAGAAATACTTTTATTGTTGAAATCATTGGTGGTCGAGCTATGAGGAATGGTTAGGAATGTTGTACAGGCACCTCCTTTACTCCTGCTTGAACAGGGTATAGAATCAGGCCGGCCCAGCATCTAAACCCCCTGCATTGCAATAGGCTCTCTTTCTACCTGTGTTCTACTATTTAATAGAGGACGGTATTGATCCAAAGGAGGGTCAGCTGATCCTGCTTCTAAAGTATTATCACATCTATCTCTAGAGAGTGTTTTGTACAAGGCATTGATAGAAATGTCTAAACGATGGAGAACGAGAATTTCGTTGATCTTATAAAAACAAGCATGAGTATTACTTGTGCCTGCTGACCAAAAAATGTTTGTGAGTGTGACAAAATTTAAACTGAGATATGCTTTCATTGCAGTACCCTACTGGTGACAAGATTGTGCAGAAGGGGACCTTACTCACAACTAGTCACTGGAGGTTACCAAAACTTACCCAAAATTAAGGCAGTGATTGAACAGGCTTAGATTAGTGCTCCACAGCTGGATATAAAATTCTGGGTTCAGAGTGTTTCACAGTAGTATCCATTTTCTTCCAACATCTACTGATAAAAAGTCTGCTGTCAATCTGATTGCCATTGGCATGTCGGTAATTAGTGAATTTTAGAATTTTATACTGTACTGTTCTACCACAATGGAATCCACCAAAGAATTTTTTTTTCCCATCTTTCTTGGCATTCTGATTTTTTATTTCTAGAAACTCATGTCTTAACATTTAGAAAATACTCAGCCGTTGCATCTTTGAATCTTGACTTTCCATTATTATTGCTATTCTTTCCTTATAGAGCTCTATTATTGAAACTGCCTATATATAATTATTATCAGGTTATGGAGTAAAAGCCACAGCTACGTTTAGAAATGCACAGATATGTTGCTTCTTGGTTTATTTGCAAGAAGCTTCATGGCATGATCCCTGGGAGGAGGGGAAGCTGCCTCACAAGGTCAATCAACATAAGACTGCTTGAGGAGACAAGACAAAAGCAGTTTCAATCTCTTGGGACCCCCACTTCCTTCTATACTTTCCTCTTGAACTCTCTCCATAATGGCTCAGAGTCAGAAGGGTAGTGCCTGATGCTCAGGAGAATTGTTTTAAGGACAGTATGTACTATAAAACTTAAGAATGGTACTGAGGCTTGGTATGGTGGCTCAAACCTGTAATCCCAGCACTTTGGAAGGCTGAGATGAGGGGATTGCCTGAGCCCACGGGTTTGAGAACAGCCTGGGCAACTTGGCAAGACCTCATCTCTACAATAAACCAAAAAATTAGCCAGGTGTGGTAGCGCAAGCCTGTAACTTCAGCTACTTAGAAGGCTGAGGTGGAAGGATTGCCTGAGCCTAGCAGGTTGATGCTGGGGTAGCCATGAGAGTGCCACTGCACTCTATCCTGGGTAATGGAGTAAAACGCCAACTCAAAAAAAAAAAAATGGTACCAAGATCTTTTCCAGGCTTTGTACTCTAGTGAACCCAGACTCCTACTCAGGCTCTGAGCACCAGGAAGTCCTCTACCAGTTACAGGACCCTGCTGAGACAGTCTCAATGTCCCCCATGACATTATCAATTAATCAGCAGACCCTGTCCCTCTGCCCACCAAGTTACCTTTAAAAATCTGAGTCTTCAGAGAGGTAGATTTGGGAGATTTTCTTCCACCCTCCTTGCTTAGTTGCTTTGCAATATTAAACTGTTTCTCCATTGTAATAGCTGCATCGGTTTTGGTTTTTTCTGGGCAGTGGGCATAAGAACCCAGTTCAGCTGTAACATTTTTTGCTACTAAAGCTTCTACTAGATGTCACAGAAGTTTCTTATCATAACATCCTCATTTCTGCCATATTTCTATCTCTTGATATCTCTGTACTACATGTGGAAAACCATGTCAGTTCTAGCTTCCAAATCATTAACTCTCTCTTTATCTGTATCTAATCTCTACTGTTACCCATCTACTGAGCTTTCTATTTCAATAACTCTGTTTCTCATTTTCAAGATTTCTACTTGATTTTTCTCATTTTGACTTTGAATAATTCATTTTTTTTTCTGGCATTTCCAAGTGCTTGGCATGGGAATTGGGTCTCTTAGCATATGCCCAATCTGAACTTTTGACTCAAAAGACATCACATTGATTCTTTGGTATAACTGGGAATTGGATTCAAGGAAGCTTGACTTTAAGAAGATATGATAAGCCGGGCTCGGTGGCTCAGCCTGTAATCCCGCACCTTTGGGAGGCTGAGGTGAGTGGATTGCCTGAGCCCGCGGGTTTGAGACCCACCTGGGCAGCAAGACCTCATCTCTACAATAAATCAAAAAATCAGCCGGGCATGGTAGCGCATGCCTGTAATTCTAGCTACTCGGAAGGCTGAGGCGGAAGGATCGCCGGAGCCCAGCAGGTTGAGGCTGCGGTGGCCGGGAGCGGCCACTGCACTCCAGTCTGGGCGACAGAGTGATACTCCAACTCAAAAGAAAAAAAAAAGAAGATATGATAGTGGATACCAGGAAGGCAGCCAGAATCTGTTTACTGATAGAAAGGCTAGAACCAGGAGAGGGACAATAGCAAAGCAGAAATCTGAGACACTTCATATGCATGGAGAAACCATTTCACAGCTACTTTACAATTACATTGAGCTCTCTAATAATAGGTTTTCAACATCCTGGGTGGAGCTTGGCTTTGTGACTCTAAACTCTTGAGAGAAAACTGTGCCAAAGAGCAGAGGTGTTTGATCCTGTGAGAGATAGTTATTAAAGGACTATTTGATGCAAATAAATCAGTAAACACTAAGCAGCTGGATACCTGATACCATGGCAAGCTTGGAGCGACCTAGAGACCAGCTGGCAAGGAAACTGCTAATTGGTAATAGACAATCATGGGGTTCTTAAGCAGGCCAGTGACATCATGCTGCCAGTTTATTTCTTTTTTCTTTTTCTGCTTTGTGACAAAATTGAGGGAAGATATAAGGGACCTTTTGGTTGGTCGGGAATGCCAGAAAGGTTAAAATCAGGCCAACCCTCTCAGTTAACAGCCAACACAGAAAAAAAAAAGTATAAAAATGTATGGTTCTGATGGAGAAGTGATGAGGGCTATAGGATTGAAGCTTTGCAACTGTAGAAGTAAAAACAAAAAACACAAGCATTAAGATTTACTATTGCCCTCAGGACAAACAGGATTAATACTAATTGAAAACAGTCAAGCATCAGTGTTGACTCTCACCCAAATCCCTTAGAGCAACTGCTATAATGCAGGTTTCTGGGTTTCCACCCAGAGCACTTGATTCAGTAGGTCTGGAACGGGGGTTTGGAAACATCTATGTCTGCAAACATTCAGGTTATTCTGATGCAAATGGTCAAACAAAAAGCACACACACACACACACCTTGAGAAATGCTGGATTAAACTGTGGTACAAGTAATATCTAGATAGTGGTAGATAAGCTAAAATGTGACTTCGCTTTTAAATATAATAATGACTGATTAGAGGATACCTGCACTGAGCTATTTGAATAAAGTTTCTTTCACAGAAACAAAAAAAAACTAGAATGGAAAGCTACCTAACTGGGCATCTGGGTTACCCACGCCTGTGAGAACCATCTCCTCTAGAGCAAATCACCCAGTATAGACACTCTAACACCGTAGTTCTCCACCCCAAGTGCACCTTAGATCATTCAGGGCACTTAAAAAATACCAGTGCCCGGACTCCACTCCAAACCAATTAAATCTGAACATCCAGAGGTGAAGCCCAGGTATCAGCAATTTTTAAAAACTCACCAAGCAATTCTCACGTGCAACCAAGGCTGAGAACCACTGGCTCTAACGAGAACTGAGGAGCTAGTCTTGTAAAATAAACCCCAGAAAGCAAAGGCAAACATTACGGCCTGTTTTTCAAATGGCACTCAGGCTGGACGTAAGAAATAATTAGGCATCTGATGAAATGACTGGTATTTCAGAATGTACCTGAAAAGCAAGCTGCTCTGGAATTCACAAACATGGATTTTGCAGGGAGGACTTCTTTTGGAAATAACATTGGAAAAGGGCCTTTCGCTCCAATAACCATGGCTGATAAATAGGAAATTCCAGCTCATTCTCAGTCAAATATTGGCTGCAGTTGAAAATTAGCTCAGTCGTCATCATTGATTAAGCAGTATTTTTCAAAGTCTCTATTCATCAGGAAAGGGATCCCACTCAACAGACTAACAGATTATTTTAGTGATTAGCTAGTGGTTTTCGTCAGGTTAGCAAAATGCTTTATGGACGTAGTTCTGTCAAGCAGTAGTTCCTAATATTGACTGAATAAGTCTCCTGGCACCTCTTCCCACCCACCTCACAGTCAGGGAAGACAGTCAATTCATCCCACAGACCCTGGTATTGTTATCTCCATTGCCTCAGTCTACCCCCATCTTTTCCACCTTCTCTTACACCCCAGAGGCAGGATAAGTTCTGGGTTTTGACTCTATGATATTGAAATTCTCCTTCTCTATTTTTATTTTCTAAATAAAAATAAGCTCTATATCTTGAACCCCTTTGCTTCCTAAAATGCCTTGCAACTGTCAAGGTCTTCTGATAGGCTTCCTCTGCCCTCTCCATCTTTCTCACATCTCTTGAATAACAGTTTAGGCAAGCAGTGCCAATCAGTCAATCAGCTGGATGACGGTGTGCCTTGGGTGGACACCTTGGGAAGGTGGGCAGTGGGCAGCAGAGAGACTGGGGCCTCCTCTGCTCTTGCCTTAAATTCTCCAACACCAAATCTCTGATCCTTTGCCAGCTTTGTAGAAACAGCTTTGGTAGAAGGCCATTTCTTGCAGCCCTTGACAATTCTACTGCAGGAAGCACTTTGGTGTTATGCGGAGGTACAGGGGAGGTCTCCAAGCCCAGGAGCCTGGAGTGAGTGTCAAGACAGCACCTTTCATAGCTGAGAGACCATGGGCCATCCATTTAACCTCTCTGAGCTTCCGTTTCCTCTCCTGTGAAACAGAAATAAAAATACCCAGTCTGCCTCCCTTAATAGATTGTTGTAAGAATAAGGTGAGCTGATCGATGTGAAAGGGCTCTGTTAAGTGTGATGCAGGGTGTAACTCCAAAGTTTTATCATTACACTGTGTGATCCATGCGCCCCTGAATTCCACTCTTCATGACAAAGAAAGCCATCAACATCAAAAGCACAATTGAAGGGTGCCCCTGGGAACACACAAGTTCTCCTTCCTACTGTCTGAATTACTGATGGGGATAGATATTCCCAAGGCATAGAAAATCCTCCCAGCCTTAGTCCCGTGAGAGCTGTCATAGAAAATATGACAAGGAAGCCTAGAGAAAGATAAAGGGATTAAGGGGTTTCAAAGAAAGAGGTTTTGTTTTAGCAAAGACCTTTTCTATAGAGGTCTTTAAACCAGTACATGCTTCTCACCCACCCCAGGTGGTTTACATGGTGACCCTGTCTGAAGGCCCCAGATGGTCGGACTAACCTCTATGGTAACATCACTCTTTCTGAGGAGCCTAAATCACAAACAAGTCAATCAAGCTTCCAGTTTGACACATTGTTCTGGGTCAGCCAAAACTCATCAGAGGACAAGTTTGTCGCCAATGTGAAACATAGAATCATGCACGTCTTTACCAAGATATCTTAATAGCAAGTGAAATCTGAATCCACTTGCCATATAAAATAGAGGCTAGAAGAGTTATTCCTATCCAAAGAGTAAGCTGCTCCCAGTCAGCTCTGTTCCTAGGAATGAATGTCACATTAAACGTAAAAGATTCAATGCAGAAAATGTATACAGTACAAATACAGTCGTAAATTACTGTATGAATAGAATGGAGTTTGTTGTTCAAGTCTGTAACTCAATTTTCTAAGAAGCTTGATATTTAGTGACATCTAGTGGTGTCAGATATGAAAGCCGTCATGGGTATTCTTTTTAAGATGGCAATTAATTCACCAAACTTACCCATAGGTCGGAGTATTGTTTTTTGTTTGGGGGTTTTGTTTTGTTTTGCTTTTGCAATTCCATCTTCACTTACCCATTCCCTATGGACCAGAACTTGAGAAATCACATTCAAAGGCAGGATATGGCAACAGCAGTAACAGAAAAAAATAACCACCTTCAGGCCTGTTGTAATTTTCATTTTTATTTAAATCAGTGCTCACCCAAAACCTCCTTTCTAAGACACCACAGATGATTGTAGCAGCAAGGATATGGCATTTGTGAGCCAAAAATTGAAGCCATATTTCCTGGCACAGGGCTAGCTAAGCACAGTACGACACTGAAAAACAACCTTGTTGAAATAGTAAGATTTTTTTTTTAAATGCTTTTTCTCAAAAAAATGGTAGCCATTCTGCTTCGTACCCAATGGACTTGCTATTCTTTAATATCATATTATCCAAACCTGGCTAGCATACACTCCATCTTACTGGTCCTGCATATTCCATGGCAGTGAGGCTTCACGTAGCAAGACGATACCTGCGCAACGTGTGCTAGAAAACTCAGAGTATTCCAGTGGTCACAACCTTCTGCTGTTGAAATACCCTCTCCTATGAGGACCAGGAAGCTGGTAAAGGTCTCTGGGCAAAACAGCAGTGACAGGAGCAAGGGTCATTTCAAGTAAACAGAGAATGACGCTCAGGTGGAACTTGCCTCAAGGATGGGAAAACAGTAATTGCTTTACTTACTATTCATATCCCTTTTTATTTTTATTTATGTATTTTTGAGTCAGGGTCTCACTCTGTTGCTCAAACTGGAGTGCTGTCCACAATCTCAGCTTACTGCCTCCTTGACCGCCTGGGCTCAAGCTAGCACACCTGGACAATTTTTTCTGTTGATCTGTTGGTTGTTCGTTTTTGCTTGTTTGGTTTTTTGTAGAGACAAGAGCTCACTATGTTGCCCAGGTTGGTCTAGAACTCCTAAGCTCAAGCAATTCTCCCGCCTCAGCCTCCCACAGGGCTGGGATTACAGGCATGAGCCACTGCGCCCAGCCTCTCATTCCTTTTTAAAAGTTCTCTTGAGATTTTGCAGAAGTACTCATTCATTTATGCATTCAACAAATACTTCAAGACAGTAAAGAGAAGTAGAGAAATGAGACTTTTATGAGATTTTCGTGCCTTGGTCATTACCTTTACCAGATGAAGTGATTTTTTGAGTCCAAATCAAATGTGTAATTTAAGCTTGAATAAGCTGTGTAACATCTCAATCCACTGTACCACGTCCCTGCAAGAAACCATTCTCAGGACACCTTTCCCCAAATCTCATCCAGGTCGATTCGGGTTCTCAGGCGAGCCCTCTAGTGCTCAAGAGCGGTATCTGCACCTAGTGGGGCTCACGGCTGCGAGACCCAGGCTACAGCCAAGGCCAAAGGAAGACTTGGAAAGTTCTGGTGCTGGATCCAGAAATCCAGCGTGAGAGGGTGAAAGAAGAGGGCATAGCTGGGGACTAGAGACTCTTCTAGTCTCCAACACACTGAAGGCCAGTCACCTCACTGGAGTTCACAGATGACCAGACTCCTGCCTCACAGATCGGCGGAGGAGAGAGGAGGTTATGTCGTTACTGGTCAGGTTATGCCTTTGCTGGTCAGTGAGTATCTTCCTCCAACACTTGGCTCCACAGCTCTAAAGCCATTAGGAATGACAGCCCAGCCTGGAGAGGTGGCCAGCTGCTTGTGTGAAATATGGGCATGCCTTGCTTCATGATTTCATCCAGGTGTCTGTTTGAAGGTTCCCTCCTCAGAACGGCCTTTTCTGGCCATCTAGCTCAAACACTTCACCCTGCCCCACTCACCACCCGATCTCCAGACCCTCCCTGGGTATCCAGACTTGTAGTCCTAGTTGCTACTCCAATTGTCATCCCGATGTGCTGCAAGCTTTTTATCCTCAACATGTCCTATCGGAATTCCTCTTCCCCTAGACCTGCTCCTTTGTCTCCTAGGCGCCCCATCTGATTGTTGACACTGTCACCTCACCCCCTCAAACAGTCATTTGGGTTCATTTCATCCCTTCTTCTCTCTCACCTCCTTCCCAAACTTCACCTCCCATTCAGGCAGTCACCAGGATGGGCTGATTGTTCTTTAAAAAAATTTTTTTTTTAGTCATCCAGGTTGGAGTGCAGTGGCACAATTACAGCTCATTGCAGCTTCGACCTCCTGGGCTCAGGCGATTCTTCCACCTCAGCCTCCCTAGTAGCTGGGACCACAGACACACGCCATCACGCCTAGCTAATGTTTTTATTTTTATTTTTTATTTTTGTAGAGACAGGATATTTCTATGTTGCCTAGATGATCTCAAGCTCCTAGGCTCAAGCAATCCTCCTATCTCAGCCTCCCAAAGTGCTGGGATGACAGATGTGAGCCATCGCACCCAGCCTGATTCTCTTTTAAGTAAATCTCCCTTGGATGTGTCCCCTGTGCTCCAGTCCCTCTGCCCCTGCCTCTGTTGAGACTCTTGCTGACTTTCACTTCTCGCTTGGCCATTGAAATAACCTCCCTACCTTCAGATTCGCTACCCCCAATTCATTCTCCAAAGGTAATTCCACTCCCTTACCTTCCCAGCGATTGGTTCCAGGAGGGCATATAACTGAATTTGAAACTATGAGACATGAAGAAAGATTTTTCCGAGGACTTCTCAAGCTTCTATAAGTAACCCTCAATATCCTTCTCCGAACACTGCTACAAGCCCAGGAAGAAGACAGAGGCCAGCAGAGCCAAGAGCATTTCAGGAAAATGAGACAGGACCCTCTGGATTAAGCCAGCACCCTACACCTACCCCGTCTCTGGGCTTCCAGTCATGGGAGCCCAATGAGTCTTTAAAAAAAATTCCTCTTGAGTTCTTTAGGCCATTGTTCTTCTTACTCATAGTTAAAACAATTTCACCTGAAATATTTGCAAAATAATATACACATATGAGCATCTGAAAAATATTACCCATGTCCTTCTTGATTCTCTAAAAGTAAACCATATTTACATCACCCATCCCCTTTGTATGTGAAATATACAGTAAGTTCTCACTTATCATCAGTAGGTTCTTGAAAACTACAACTGCACACAGAATTACAAACCAATCTTACCTGTAATCCCAGCACTTTGGGAGGCCAAGGCAGAGAAAAGCTTGAGGCTAGGAACTCAAGATCAGCCTGAACAACATAGCAAAATCCCATCTCTACAATACATTTTTTAAAAATTAGTTGGGGCATCCTAGCTACTCAAGAGGCTGAGGCAGAAGGGTCACTTGAGCCTAGGGGTCACAGGTTAGAGTGAGCTCTGATCATGCCACTGCACTCCAGCCTGAACAACAGATTGAGACCCCAATTCAAAAAACAAAACAATTGGGGTTCATGTTAACAATAATGCTAATAAATAATAAGCATTAGTGCCAGGCTCCACAGAGCTGGCAAGCCAAACTTGAAAGCTAAGAGAACAAAAAAAAACAAGCAAACCCGGGCCCCAGTTGAGAGTAGCCTAAGACGGGCAAAATCACTGGCTGGGTCCGTGTTCACTCAAGAAAAAAGACCCCTTGGGGATATTTTGAGGAGAAAAGAGTTTAGGCAGGGGACTGGTTATAGAGGTGGTAGAAAGGCTGGGAGAACACAAAAGAAAGAAAAGGGAGTTGTGGCCATAGGAGACCCAGGAGAAGGGGGTTACCGAAAGACCAGGAACTTGTTGCTGACCATGGCCAGGAACCTTGCATATTCAGCTCAGCCGCTGGAAAAGCTGTAGTGGCTGTCCCTCAGGAGCCAAGGAGCCTCAGACCCGCTGGTGACACCAAAGCCACCATGACGTGACTGAGGCCAAAGCTATCACAGTCACACTTAGTCACTCGCTGCTGCTTCAGTCCCCGCTGTGGGAGCATTGGCAGACCTAATAGGGAGGGAGCATGGTTTGTAGATTTCAGAGAAGAGAGCATGGAAGGGTGAGTGTGAAATATGCCTGCCCATGCCAGGACGGTCAAGTGACATGGGGACCGTGTGCGGCCCTTGGGAATGACAAAGGGCATTCGATGGTCAAGATCACCCCATGTGTCTGTGCGAGGGACTCGTGTAATCCAAGGAGGAGAAGAAGAAAAGCAAAGGGAGGCAAGAGTCAGACTGTGCGGATAACACCCTGCAAGGGCAGGAAGCCACCATCTACCAGTTACGGTTTGGTGGACACACTCACGTGAAGTTCGGAGCACTCCAGAGATGGTAATTTTCCCCTTGGCCTTGCCTGCCTGTTCACACGCAGGGCACAGCTTTCGTCCTTCCATGTCTTTGGGCTTCCTTCCGTTTTACCCATCAACCCCACTTCCATCATTTTTAACCAAGCTGTGATGCCTCTGCAATACCTCCCCTCAGTGACGCTGGAGGGGACAGGTTGGTTTTTTTGAGGCTCCCTAGCAAACAAGTCAAAACAATCTTCCTCGTATTACTATTGATCATTCTTGCAACAAAAGGACAAAGCATCGCTGTGCTGACAGAGTTTCTGTCTTTACTCCTCATCATTCTGAGACCGCCTTCCAAAGAACAAGAAGAGGAGAAGCCTGGGGAAGCGTGCCAGACTTGGTTTGGAAAGATGTCAACAGTGTACAGGGTAGCTACAAAGCATATATCTGGATTCTGAATGTCCTGCTGTGAGGCTTCCAGAACCTGCCTCCATGGAAGCAGTCCACTCCTCCCACCCTCACACAAATGCCAGGTCCCTGGTCAGCAACAAGCTCCAACCAAAGAACGCCCTCTCTCCCTGATCTCTGCATGAAAGCTTAGGAATTCAAGCCAAAGCCCTAAGTCATGTTGTTCAAGGATCACCTTTACGGTGATGGACACTGAAGCCAATGCATGGGTGATTGTGAATATTTCATTCAACCCAAATCTCTTCCAGAGCCAACGGTGAGTAAAGACTTTCAAATGCAAGTACAATACCTTCCCTGCTTAGTGCTCTGAGTACAAAGGAAACCACCTTGCAGAAAATAAAACCCTACTTAGCCTCCCACATCCCCCAGGCCCCAGCATTCGGGTCCAGATGCACCTCATCCACAGGGAGGGCACAGATGCCATGAAGTAGGAGGTGGGAGGCGTGTGGCCACATGATGGGGGGCGCCGTGAAGCATGAGTCCAACTTGGGCGGCTCCCTCCCTGTGCATTCAGGTGGGGCTAGGACCATGGCCCGAGTCCTGCTGTCCTCACACGATGGCTCTTTCCATGGGGTGGGAGATGGAGAGAGAGAGAACCATATACACAGGAGCACTTGGGCTTTATCTGGGTGGAAGCAGGGTCAACCACCACCTGCATGACACCCTTTTAGGGATGTTGAAAAGGCCATATGACGTCATCAGCTCTTGCTGTACCCCGCTGGGTGGTCTGGAATTCCCAGGATTTATGCATCACTTAGGGACCCTGGGATGTTTTTATCGGCCTGAGGCATCATAGTAACCAGGAGAAACACTCATGGCCCATGATATTGTCACTAGGTAAACATCGGTGACTACAGATAGCTGGCCATCTCCCACAGGGATTTATCTGGCAGACCCAGCACCACTCATGCTCTCCTGGCCAGGAAAACAGGGTCTTCTCAGGAGCTCCTTGGGTCTCTAGGGGAAGATCTAGACAGCAGTAAGACGCAGTGTAACCGAGTGGCTAAGAGCACGGGTGCTGGAAGCAGACAGCCCCAGTCTTGATTCCTGACTCTTCCACTTCCAGCTGTGGGGCCTTGGGCAGTTTATTTAAACTTTCTGGTGTCAGCTTCTCACTTCTAAAATTAGGCTGCTAATAGTAGTGCCGAGGTAGGAAAAATTTTAAGATGGCCCCAACATCCATACCCACTGGTACACATACCCTGTGTAACGTCCAGGTCTGTGACTATGACAGATTTCGCTCCCGTGATAAGGTTATGTTATATGGCACTGCTGAATTTAAGAAAAGGCAACTTGGGTGAGCCTGACCTAATCAGGTGAACTCTTTCAAAGGTGAGCATTTCCCCAGCTGGTCACAAAGAGCACAGCACTCCAGCTGGCCCGGAAGAAGGAGCAACATCCAGGTTGTGAACCACCTGCAGGGGCCAGGTGACAAAGAATGTGGGAGACCCCAAGGACTGAGCTGATGGCCACCAAGGAAATGGAGATCTCACCCCTATAACCTCAAGGAACTGAATTCAACCAACAACCTGAATGACCTCAGGAATAGATTCTTCCTCAAAGCCTTCACAAAGGAACACAGCTCAGCTGGCCCCTTGATTTCAACCTTATCAGACCCTGAGCAGTAGATTCAGCCACGCCATGCCCAGACTTCTGGGCTACAGAAGCATCACATAATAAATGGGTGTTGTTTGAAGCCACTAAGCTTGTGGGAACCTGTTATGCAACAACAAGAAACTCATGTAAGTACCAACTTTATAAGATTTTACTGAGAAAAAAATACATATAAAGCATTTAGCCAGCAAACTGGACGAATTTAGAGTCGATAATGCTCAGTGATCTATCACAAAAACAAAGAACTGAGTACCACATGTTCTCACTTATAAGCAGACCCTGAACATTTATCATAATACTATAAGAAAGAGTTTGGCAGTAGGTGGAAACTGCTGGGAGGCAGGGCACATAACATGAGTAAGGGTACCTGATCTCAAATCAAGTGAAGTGAGGACCAAAGGGGAGCCCAAACTTTACCTGCATGATGACCACTCATATCCTGACGGGTACCCCACATTTTTAAAATAAAAAAAAATTTTATTAAGCCTTTAGCACAGTTTCTAGCACATAGTAATTGCTCAGTAAATGTTAGTGATTCTCATTATCAATGGGCCGACAACAGGGCACTGAAAGAAAAGACAAAGCTTTACAGCTTTATGCTCTTACCTTGGAAAAATTCCTTAACCTCTCGGAATCTCAGCTTCCCACAAGTAAGATCAAAGAGTAGCGTTCAATCATAAAACTGGTGAGCCTTCACAAAGGGTAGCTCGTTTATTTGCTCCAGCAATCTCAGTGGAGATAAGGTAATTACCCCCATTTCAGCAATGAAGACACCGAGATTCAGAGAGGCCAAGAGGCTCGCCTAAGGTCACACATAAGCATGGCAGATTGAGGTCTCGAACCCAGGCTGCTGACTCTCATTCTGAGAGTGTATGCCTCGATCCCTCAAAGTTCTAAAAATCAACCTTCCATATGACCCTGCGATCACCCTACTGGGAATATACCCAGAAGAACTCAGGTCGTCACTCTATGAAAAAGATACCTGCACACGTATGTTTATCGCAGCCTTGTTCACAATAGCAAGAACATGGAACCAACCGTGCTGCCCATCAAAAGAGGACTGGATAAAAAAAAATGAGGTACATATACACAATGGAATACTAGACTGCCATTAAAAAGTACAAAATCATTAATTTCGCAGCAACCTGGGTGGAATTAGAGTTTATAATACTGAGTGATCTCTCACAGAAACAAAGGTCTGAGTATCACATGTTCTCACTCATAAGTGAACCTTGAACAACTACCATAGTACTATAAGAAAAGGATTGAAAGTGGCAGGGAACTGCGGGGAGGGGGTGGGGAGAAGGGATTGACAGTAGTCGATATCTGCCTGGGGAAGGGGAGGGCAGATATCCGTTCTCTTCTCCTTGAGAACCCATCTCTGCCTGACCAAGATGACTATCCTGTGTATCACAGTCTCCTTGGCCTTTGCTTGCTTATTTCTCCAGCTGTTCTATGGGGTCTTTACCTCGCAGCGTATGGATCCCAACATGAAGAAAGCAGAAATAAAAGCTGGGGGTGGGGGGCGGGTGGAACCCTGAAGGGACAGAGGCCGCAGACTCCCAGAACTTTCTCCTCACTGGACCTCAGAGGTCAGTTCCTAACAACCCACGAAGAAATAATTGCAAAGATCCGCCTCCATGGAAAACTTGGACAAAAGCACGTATATTTCCCATTCATTATCATGTCATATTCCCTCCAAAGTGAAGGACTAAAAGCATAGGAAGCAGGATCAGTAAGGGTCGTCAAATCATAAAGGTTAATAATTTGCCTTCCTGACTCATTTGCAAAAATCATTATCTTTAAAACTTCTTTGAATTGTTCATTTAATTCCAAATTAACCTCTCTAATGAAGTCCTTCAAGCAGGAATACTTTAAATGATCACTCAGGCAATATGCCAGTCACCTTACTCCCTCCCCATGCTGGGTCTGAAACTAGGTACTAAAGAACCCTTTCCCTCAAACGTCCTCTTCAGCCCGTATTTACCATGTATCCCTTTAGGATCTGGCTCAGTGCTAGAGCTGCCTGGGACAGGAAAGGTTTAAAACAAGGTTCTTGCTCTCAAGACGCTTCTAAATTAATTTCGAAACACTATCAACGAGCTGTGGTTTATTTTATGTGATTTAGCTGGGCCACGGTGCCCAGATATTTGGTCAAACATTATTCTGAATGTCTCTGTGAAGGTGTTTTCGGATGAGATTAGCATTTCAATAGGTGAATTTTGATCACAACAGATTGTTCTCCATAATGCAGGTGGGCTTTAACCAGTCACTTGAAGGCCTGAAATTCTGCCAGCAGACACTTTCAGACTTGAACTGCAATATTGGTTCTGGGTCTCTGGCCTGCTACTCATTCTGCAGATTTGAGACTTTCCATGTTCCAAAATGATGTGAGCAGTCAGTTCCCTAAAATAAATGTGAAAAAGGAAAGAGAGAGAGAGAGAGAGAGAGAGAGAGAGAGAGAGTCTCCCATTGGTCTGTTTCTCTGGAGAACCCTGACTAACACAATATTCAAGGTAATTCATGAGCCATAAAATGTCATAAATCTAATTAGAAGTGACAAAGGGTACACGAGAGGAGGCTGGCAGAGAGGAGGAGACCGTTTTCAAAGATTAAGGACTAGGAACTGTGCTTCAAATAAAAGAGGATTGAAGTAGGCCAAGAAAAACAGGAAGGGCATGGGAAAAGGAGAAAAAGCACTCAAACATAGTAACAACGGCAGCTAGATACTGAACAAAGCCTCTAGGCCAGGCTCTGTGCACAGAGCTTCACCGTCATCATTTTATTCGGGCCTTATGGGAACCCATGAATGGCTAAAATCCAAAACACCGACAGTATCCAGTGTTGACAAGGATGTGGAGCAACAGGAGTTCTTACTCATTCCTCAGAGGAATGCAAAATGGTCCAGCCACTTGGGGAGACAGTTTGGCAGTTTCTTCTCAAAGTAAACATAGGCTTACCCTACTTTCCCACATTCAGCCTCCTAGGTATGTACCCCAATGAATTGAAAACTCATGTCAACACAAAAACCTGCACACAAATGCTTGCAGTAGCCTTATTCACGATTGTCAAGAATTAGAAGTAACCAAGATATCTCTCAATAGATGAAGGAAAAAACAGACCGGTGTGTACTAACAACAGAATATGATTCAGAAATGAACTCTCAAGCAACGGAAAGACACAGCGGAACCTTAACTGCATATTCTAAGGAAAAGGACCCGGTTTAAGGAGACCGCCTGCTGTGATTCCAGTTATATGACATTCTGGAAAAAACAAAACTATAGATGGTAAAAAGATCAGTAGTTGCTAGGAGCTGTGGGGGAGGGACAGAGCGAAGAATGAATCAAAGGAGCACAGGGGGTTTTAGGGCAGTGACACCGTTCTGTGTGATCCTGTGATAATGAATACATGACACGCATTGGTCAAAACCCATAAAACCATAAGCCACGAAGTGGGGAAAGCATGAGTATATGGAAACTCACTGTACTTTCTGCAGGTTTCTCCTAGAAATCTGAAACTGCTCTGAAAATAGAGTCTACTCATAATTTTTAAAACCCTATGAGATGAGAATTATCCCCCTGTTACAAGTAAGGAAATTGAGGTACAGAGCAATAAATAACCAAGGCTATACAACACAACCAAGCAGTGGCAGTTCCCGGCAGCAAAGCCAGGAATGTCTGTGATCACAGTCACTTCCTGCTAAGGACGTGGGAGGCGAGCAGTGCTCTCTGAGTCCTCATGCAAAATCTCATGTCCCAACGCCTGCCAACAATGAATGTCTTCCTTCTCATCCTTCTCATGCACGTCTCTCTGTCTTTCTCCTTTTAATAATCCGGGCTCGGTGACTCAGCCTGTAATCCCACGCCTTTGGGAGGCTGAGGTGAGGGGATTGCCTGAGCCCGCGGGGTCGAGACCCGCGTGGGCAGCGAGACCTCATCTCTACAATAAATCAAAAAAATCATCCGGGCGTGGTAGCACATGCCTGTAATTCCGGCTACTGGGAAGGCTGAGGCGGAAGGATCGCCGGAGCCCAGCAGGTCGAGGCTGCGGTGGCCGGGAGCGGCCACTGCA